>NW_012313399.1:0-2198 GCF_000151885.1 Dipodomys ordii | reverse complement strand
GTCCCCCGCTGTGTCCCGCTATGTTCCCGCAGTGTCCCCGCTGTGTCTTGCTATGTCCCACTGTGTCCCGTGGTGTCCCAGTTTGTCCTTCGCTGTGTCCCCAGGTGAGTCCCCGCTGTGTCCCGCTGTGTCCCCCACTGGGTCCCGCTGTGTCCCTGCAGGGTCACCGCTGTTTCCCGCTGTGACCCGCTGTGTTCCGTGGTGTCCTGCTTTGTCCCCCGCTGTGTCCCCCGCTGAGTCCCCGCTGTGTCCCCCGCTTTGTACCGCTGTGTCCCCGCAGTGTCCCCGCTGTGTCCCGCTGTGTCACACTGTCCCGTGGTGTCCTGCTTTGTCCCCCGCTGTGTCCCCCACTGAGTCCCCTCTGTGTCGCAACTGTGTCCCGCTGTGTCCTCGCTGTGTCCCCTGCTGTCTCCCGCTTTGTCCCCCGCTGTATCCCGCACCCCACTGTACCGCTTTGTCCTCGCTGTGTCCCCCACTGTGTCCAGCTGTGTCCTCCGTGTATCCCAAGCTGTGTCCCGCTGTGTCCCTCTGTGCACCCCGCTGTGTCCCGCTATGTTCCCGCAGTGTCCTCGCTGTGTCCCGCTGTGTCCCGCTTGTCCTCACTGTGTCCCCTGCTGTGTCCGTTTGTGTCCCCAGCTGTGTACCCCGCTTTGTCCTGCTGTGTCCATACTGTATCGACGCTGTGTCCTGCTGGGTCCCGCTGTGTCCTCGCTGTGTTCCCCGTTGTGTCTCGCTGTGCCCCCACTGTGTCCCCGCTGTGTCGCTGCTGTGTCCCTGCTGTGTCGCCGCTGTGTCCCGCTGTGTCCTGCTGTGTCCTCGCTGTGTCCCACACTGTGTTCCACTGTGTCCCCCGGTGTGTCACGCTGTGTCACGCTGTGTCCCCGCTGTGTCCCGCTGTGTCCCCCGCTGTGTCCCACTGTGTCCCGCTTTGTCCCTGCTGTGACCCTCTCTGTCCCCGCTGTATTGACGCTGTGTCCCGGTGTGTCCCGCTGTGTCCGCTCTGTGTTCCCGGCTGTGTCCCGCTGTGTACCCCTCTGTGTCCCCCGCTGTGTCCCGCTGTGTCCCCTCTCTGTCCCCTGCTGTCCCCCGCTGTGTCCCCCGCTGTATCTCGCTGTGTCGCCCACTGTGTCCCGCTGTGCCCCTGCAGTGTCCCCGCTGTGTCCCACTGTGTCACACTGTGTCCCGTGTTGTCCCGCTTTGACCCCCGCTGTGACCTCGCAGTGTTTCCCGCTGTGTCCCGCTGTGTCCTCGCTGTGTTCCCCGCTGTGTCCCGCTGTGTTCCCCGTTGTGTCCACCGCTGTGTCATCGCTGTGTCCCCCGCTGTGTCCCGCTATGTCCTCGCTGGGTCCCCCGCTGTGTCCCGCTGTGTTCCCCGTTGTGTCCAGCTGTGTCCCCCGCTGTGTCCCCGCTGTGTGCCTGCTGTGTCCCTGCTGTGTCCCGCTGTGTCCCGCTGTGTCCTGCTCTGTCCTCGCTGTGTCCCACGCTGTGTTGTGGTGTGTCCTCGCTGTGTTTCCCGATGTGTCCCTTTGTGTTCCCAGCTGTGTACCCGCTGTGTCCTGCTGTGTCCCCACTGTATCGACGCTGTGTCCCGCTCGGTCCCGCTGTATCCTCACTGTGTTCCCCGCTGTGTCCCGCTGTGTCCCACGCTGTGTCCCGCTGTGTCTACTGCTGTGTCCCTGCTGTGTCCCGCTGTGTCCCGCTGTGTCCTGCTCTGTCCTCGCTGTGTCCCACGCTGTGTTGCGGTGTGTCCTCACTGTGTTTCCCGATGTGTCCCTTTGTGTCCCCAGCTGTGTACTCCGCTGTGTCCCGCTGTGTCCCCGTTGTGTTCCCCGCTGTGTCCCACTGTGTACCCCTCTGTGTCCCCCTCTGTGTCCCGCTGTGTCCCCCGCTGTGTCCCGCTGTGTCCCGTTGTGTCCCGCTGTGTACTGCTGTGTCCCCCTCTGAGTTCCGCTGTGGCCCCGCTGTGTCCGCCCTATGTCCCCCACTGTGTCCCGCTGTGTTCTGCTGTGTCCTCCGCTGTGTCCCCTGCTGTGTCCTCACTGTGTCCCCCGCTGTGTCCCGCTGTGTACTCGCTTTGTCCCCTGCTGTGTCCTGCTGTGTCCTCGCTGTGTCCCCCGCTGTGTCCAGCTGTGTCCCTGCTGGGACTCGCTGTGTCCTGCTGTGTCCTCACTGTGTCCCCGCTGTGTCCCGCTGTGAAC
>NW_012313398.1:0-2198 GCF_000151885.1 Dipodomys ordii | reverse complement strand
GAAGCATAAGTAGAAGCAGTAGAAGCAGAAGAAGCAGAAGCAGGAGAAGCAGAACCTGGAGAAGCAGAAGGGAAGCAGAAGCAGAAAGAGAAGCAAAAGCAGAAGGAAAAGCAGAAGAAACAGAAGAAGCAGAGGCAGTAGCAGAAGAAGCAGAAGATGCAGAAGCAGAAGGAGAAGCAGAAGGAAAAGCAGAAGAACGAGAATGAGAAGTAGAAGGAGAAACAGAAGGAGAAGCAGAAAGAGAAGCAGAAGAAGGAGCAGGAGAAGGAAAGCAGCAGGAGAAGCAGAACGAGCGGCAGAAGGAGAAGCAGGAGATGTAGAAACAGGAGAAGCCGAAGAAGCAGAAGCAGAACCTGAAGCAGAAGGAGAAGCAGGAGAAGCAGAAGAAGCAGAATCTGGAGAAGCAGAAGGAGAAACAAAGCAGAAAGAGAAACAAAAGCAGAAGGAGAAGCAGAAGGAGAACAGAAGAAACAGAAGAAGCAGAGGCAGTAGCAGAAGAAGCAGAAGATGCAGAAGCAGAAGGAGAAGCAGAAGGAAAAGCAGAAGAACGAGAAGGAGAAGGAGAAACAGAAGGAGAAGCAGAAGAAGGAGCAGGAGAAGGAAAAGCAGCAGGAGAAGCAGAAAGAGCAAAAGAAGGAGAAGCAGGAGGTGGAGAATCAGGAGAAGCAGAAGCAGAAGAAACAGGAGAAGGACAAGGAGCAGAAGCAGAAGGAGAAGCAGATACAGAAGGAGAAGCAGAAAGAGAAGGAGGGGAAGCAGAAGAAGCAGAAGCAGGAGAAGCAGAAGCATAAGAATCCGAAGAAGCAGAAGCAGAACCTGAAGCAGAAGGAGAAGCAGGGGAAGCAGAAGAAGCAGAATAAGGAGAAGCAGAATGAGAAGCTGAAGGAGAAGCAGAAGCGGAAAGAGAATCAAAAGAAGAAGGAGGAGCAGAAGAAACAGAAGAACCAGTAGCACTTGCAGCAGAAGCAGAAGGAGAAGCAGAAGGAAAAGCAGAAGAACGAGAACAAGAAGGAGAAACAGAAGCAGAAGCAGAAGGAGAATGAGAAGGAGAAGCAGAAGAAGCAGAAGGAGAAGCAGAAACAGAAGAATAAGCATAAGGCAAGCACAAGCAGAAGGAGATGCAGAAGGAGAAGCAGGAGAAGCAGAAGAAGCAGAAGCAGAAGAAGAAGTAGAAGTAGGAGAAAGAGAAGGAAGAGCAGCAGAAGCAATAGGAGAAGCAGAAGCAGAAGCAGAATGAGTAGCAGAAAGAGAAGCAGTAGAACCAGAAGAAGCAGGAAAATTAGAAGCAGAAGAAAGAGAAGAAGAAGAAGAAGAAGCAGAAGAAGAAGAAGAAGAAGAAGAAGAAGAAGAAGAAGAAGAAGAAGAAGAAGAAGAAGAAGAAGAAGAAGAAGAAGAAGAAGAAGAAGAAGGAGAAGGAGAAGAAGAAGAAGGAGAAGCATAAGGATAGCAGTAGAAGCAGAAGAAGCAGAAGCAGGAGAAGCAGAAGCATAAGAAAAAATAAACAAAAGAAGCAGGAGTAGAAGCAGTGGAGGAGGCAGAAAAAGGAGAAGGAGAAGGAGCAGCAGAAGGAGAATCAGAAGAAGAAAGAGAAGCAGAAACAGAAGGAGAACAAGAAGGAGAAGCAGGAAAATCATAAGAAGCAGAAGTAGAAGCAGAAAGAGAAGGAGAAGAAGGAGAAGCAGAAGTAGAATCAGAAGAAACAGAAGAAGAAGAAGCAGAAGAATCAGAAGCAAAAGAAACAGAAGAAGGAGAAGAGCAGAAGCAGAAGAAGAAGGAGAAGCAGAAGCAGAAGGAGAAGGAGAAAGAGAAGCAGGAGAAGCAGAAGAAGCAGGAGAAGCAGAAGCAGAAGAAACAGAAAGAGTAAAATAAGCAGAAGCAGAAGGCTATAGAGAAGGGTAGGAGTAGGAGAAGCAAAAGGATAAGCAGAAGCAGAAAGAGACGCAGAAGGAGAAGCAGCACGAGAAGGAGGAGAAGCAGGAGAAACAGAAGCAGGAGAAGCAGAAGAAACAGAGGACGCAGAAGCAGAATAAGAAGCAGAAGGAGAAATTGAAGCAGAAGCAGAAGGAGAAGGAGAAGCGAAGAAGTAGAAGGAAAAGGAGAAGCGCGGAGAAGCGAAAGAGCAGCAGAAGGAGGAGCGGAGATGCAGAAACAGGAGAAGCAGAAGCAGAAGAAACAGGAGAAGGACAAGAAGGAGAAGC
>NW_012313397.1:0-2198 GCF_000151885.1 Dipodomys ordii | reverse complement strand
CTGGAGAAGCAGAATGAGAAGCAGAAGGAGAAGCAGAAGCAGAATGAGAATCAAAAGCAGAAGGAGAAGCAGAAGAAACAGAAGAAGTCGAAGCAGTAGCAGTTGTAGCAGAAGCAGAAGGAAAAGCAGACGAACAAGAAGGAGAAGGAGAAACAGAAGGAGAAGCAGAAGGAGAAGCAGAAAGAGAAGCAGGTAAAGCAGAAGAAGAAGAAGCAGAAGGAGAAGCAGAAGAAGGAGAAGGAGAAGCAGAAACAGAAGATGCAGAAGGAGAAGCAGAAGAAGCAGAAGCAGAAGGAGAAGCAGGAAAAGCAGAACAAGCAGAAGCAAAAGGTGAAGCAAAAGAAGGAGAAGGAGAAGCAGAGGCAGAAGAAGAAGCATAAGGACAAGTACAAGCAGAAGGAGATGTAGAAGGAGAAGTAGGAGAAGCAGAAGAAGCAGAAGCTGAAGGAGAAGCAGAAGTAGGAGAAGGAGAAGGAGGAGAAAGCAGAAGCAGAAGGAGAAGCAGAAGCAGAATGAGAAGCAGAAAGAGAAGCAGGAGAAGCAGAAGAAGCAGAAGCAGGAGAAGCAGAAGCAGAAGAATAAGAAGAAGCATGAGAAGCAGAAGCAGAGGGAGAAGGAGAAGATGTAGAAGCAGAAGTAGAAGCAGAAGGAAAAGCAGAAGAACGAGAAGGAGAAGGAGAAACAGAAGGAGAAGCAGAAGGAGAGGCAGAGGGAGAAGCCGAAGGAGAAGCAGGAAAAGCAGAAGAAGCAGAAGCAAAAGGTGAACCAAAAGAAGCAGGAGAAGCAGAAGCAGAAGAAGAAGCATAAGTACAAGAAGAAGGAGATGCAGAAGGAGAAGCAGAAGAAGCAGAAGAAGCAGAAGCTGAAGGAGAAGCAGAAATAGGAGAAGGAGAAGGAGGAGAAGCAGAAGCAGAAGGAGAAGCAGAAGCAGAATGAGTAGCAGAAAGAGAAGCAGGAGAAGCACAAGAAGCAGAAGCAGGAGAACCCGAAAGAGAAGAAGAAGAAGAAGCAGAAACAGAAGCAGGAGAAGCAGGAGAAGCTAAGAAGCAGAAGCAACTGAAGCAGAAGCAAAAGAAACAGAAGGAGCATAAGTAGCAGAAGCAAAACCAGAAATAGAAGCAGAAGAACGGGAAGGATTAAGAGAAATATAAGGAGAAGCAGAAGGAGAAGCAGAAGTAGGAGAAGGAGAAGGAAGAGCAGCAGAAGCAATATGAGAAGCAGAAGGAGAAGCAGAAGCAGAATGAGAAGCAGAAAGAGAAGCAGTAGAAGCAGAAGAAGCAGGAAAAGCAGAAGCAGAAGAAAGACAAGAAGAAGAAGAAGAAGAAGAAGAAGAAGAAGAAGAAGAAGAAGAAGAAGAAGAAGAAGAAGAAGAAGAAGAAGAAGAAGAAGAAGAAGAAGAAGTAGAAGAAGAAGAAGAAGAAGAAGAAGAAGGAGAAGGAGAAGCATAAGGAGAAGAAGTAGAAGCAGAAGAAGCAGAAGCAGGAGGAGCAGAAGCAGTAGAAAAAGAATAAGCACAAGAAGAAGAATCAGAGGGAGACGCAGACGAAGGTGAAGGTGCAGCAGAAAGAGAAGTAGAAGGAGAATCAGAAGGAGAAGCAGAAGAAGGAGTAGCAGAAGCAGAAGAAGCAGCAGAAGGAGAAGCAGAAGCAGAAGATGCAGAACGAGAAGCAGGAGAAGCAGAAGAAGCAGAAGCGGAAGGAGAAGCAGAAGAAGGAGAAGGAGAAGGAGAAGGAAGGGCAGCAGAAGCAATAGGAGAAGCAGAAGGAGAAGCAGAAGAGAAGCAGTAGAAGCAGAAGAAGTAGGAAAGGAAGAAGCAGACGAAAGAGAAGAAGGAGAAGAAGAAGAAGAAGAAGAAGAACAAGAAGAAGAAGAAGAAGAAGAAGAAGAAGAAGAAGAAGAAGAAGAAGAAGAAGAAGAAGAAGAAGAAGAAGAAGAAGAAGAAGAAGAAGGAGAAGCATAAGGAGAAGCATAAGGAGAAGCATAAGGAGAAGCAGTAGAAGCAGAAGAAGCAGAAGAAGCAGAAGCAGAAGAAAAAGAATAAGCAAAAAACAGAAGCAGAAGCACTGGGAGAAGCAGAAGCAGAAAGAGAAGCAGAATCAGAAGGACAACAAAAGGAGAAGCAGGAGAATCAGAAGAAGCAGAAGTAGAAGCAGAAAGAGAAGGAGAAGTAGGAGAAGCAGAAGTAGAATCAGAAGAAA
>NW_012313396.1:0-2198 GCF_000151885.1 Dipodomys ordii | reverse complement strand
GAACAGAAGGAGAATCAGTAGGAGAATAAGAAGGAGAAGCAGAAGAAGGATAAGGAGAAGCAGAAGCAGAAGAAGATGCAGAAGGAGAAGCAGGAGAAGCAGAAGCAGAAGGAGAAGCAGGAAAAGTAGAAAAGCAGAAGCAAAAGGAGAAGCAAAAGAAGGAGAAGGAGAAGCAGAGGCAGAAGAAGAAGCATAAGGACAAGCACAAGCAGAAGGAGATGCAGAAGGTGAAGCAGGAGAAGCAGAAGAAGCAGAAGCTGAAGGAGAAGCAGAAGTAGAAGGAGAAGGAGGAGAAGCAGAAGCAGAAGGAGAAGCAGAAGCGGAATGAGAAGCAGAAAGAGAAGCAGGAGATGCACTAGAAGCAGAAGCAGGAGAAGCCGAAAGAGAAGAAGCAGAAGAAGCAGAAACATTAGCAGAAGGAGAAGCAGAAGCAGACGGAGAAGCATCAGACGAAGTAGAACCAGAAATTCAGGCAGGAGAAACAGAAGAAGCAGAAGCAGAAGCCGAAAGAGAAGCGAAAAGAGAAGCAGTAGGAGAACTAGAAGAAGCAGCAGAAGGAGAACCAGCAGAAGAAGCAGAAAAACAAGCAGGAGAAGCAGAAGCAGAAAGAGAAGTAGAAGCAGAAGAAACAGAAGCAGAAGAAGAAGCAGTAGAAGCACAAGAAGCAGAAGCAGGAGAAGCAGAAGCAGAAGATAAAGAAGAAGCATAAGAAGCAGAAGCAGAGGGAGAAACAAAAGAAGGAGAAAGAGCAGCAGAAGGTGAAGCAGAAGGAGATGCAGAAGCAGAAAGAAAAGCAGAAACAGAAGGAGAAGAAGAAGGAGAAGTTGGAGAATCAGAAGAAGCAGAAGCAGAAGCAGAAAGAGAAGGAGAAGAAGGAGAAGGAAAAGCAGAAGGAGAAGGACAAGCAGGAGAAGCAGAAGAAGCAGAAGCGGGAGGAGCAGAAGAAGAAGAAGAAGAAACAGAAGAAAGAGAAGGAGCAGAAGGAGAAGCAGAAGCGGAAGGAGAAGCAAAAGAGAAGCAGAGAAGCAGTACCAGGAGAAGCAGAAGCAGAAGAAACAGAAGAAGTCCAAGAAGCAGAAGGAGAACCTGAAGCAGAAGGAGAAGCAGAAGTAGCAGAAGCTGGAAAAGTAGAAGCAGAAGAAACAGAATAAGCAGAAGAAGAAGCAGAAGAAGAAGAAGAAGAAGAATGAGAAGCAGAAGAAGAACAAGGAGAAAGAGAAGGATTAGGAGTAGGAGAAACAGAAGAATAAGCAGAAGCAGAAAGAGAAGGAGTTGGAGAAGCAGGAAAAGCAGAAAAAGCAGAAGCAGGAGAAGCAGAAGCAGAATGAAAAGCAGAAGAAGGAGAAATTGAAACAGAAGAAGATGCAGAAGGGGAGCAGAAGCAGTAGTAGAAGCAGAAGCAGGAGAAGCAGAAGCAGAAGAAATAGAAGAAGGAGAAGAAGCAGAAGAAGAAAGAGAAGCAGAAACAGAAGGAGAAGCAGAAATAGAACCAGAAGAAGCTGAAGAAGCAAAAGCAGAACCTGAAGCAGAAGGAGAAGCAGGAGAAGCAGAAGAAGAAGAATCTGGAGAAGAAGAAGGAGAACCAGAAGGAGAAGCAGAAGCAAAAAGAGAAGCATAAGCAGAAGGAGAAGCAGAAGGAGAAGCAGAAGAAACAGAAGAAGTAGAAGCAGTAGCAGAAAAAGCTGAAGATATAGAAGCAGAAAGAAAAGCAGAAGGAATAGCAGAAGAACGAGAAGGAGAAACAGAAGGAGAAGCAGAAGGAGAAGCAGAAGGAGAAGCAGGAAAAGCAGAAGAAGCAGAAGCAGACAGAGAAGCAGAAGAAGGAGAAGGAGAAGCAGAAGCAGAAGCAGAAAGAAAAGCACAGCAGAAGGAGAAGCAGGAGAAGCAGAAGAAGCAGAAGCAAAAGGAGAAGAAGAAGGGAAGAAGCAGAATCAGAAGAAGCAGAAGCAGAAATAGAAAGAGAAGCTGACGAAGAGAAGCAGAACGAGAAGCAGGAGAAGCAGAAGAAGCAGAAGCGGGAGAAGCAGAAGAAGGAGAAACAGAAGAAGGAGAAGGAGCAGAAGGAGAAGCAGAAAGAGAAGCAGGAAAAGCAGATGAAATAGAAGCAGGAGAAGCAGAAGTAGAAGAAATAGGGAGAATGACAAGAAGTAGATGGAATAGTACTAATCAGAAGGAGTAGCAGTAAAGAGAAAGAGGGG
>NW_012313395.1:0-2198 GCF_000151885.1 Dipodomys ordii | reverse complement strand
TAAGTAAGTCGAGAAAGGTGAGAGAGAAGGGATTTAGGAGTATGAGTAGGATATGGATTAGCTAGAACTTGATAGTGATTCTGGAGAAGCAGCTCGAGATATAGGTGTAGCAGAAGAAGCAGTAGCAGGTGAATCAGATGAAACAGAAGATGCAGAATCAGTTTTAGAAGCAGAAGGTGAAATTGTAGCAGAAGCAGTTTGATATTCTGATGGAGATGGTGAAGCAAAAGAAGGAGAAGGAGAAGCAGAAAGAGAAGCAGAACGAGAAGTATGAGTTGCAGAAGCAGGAGAAGTAGAAGGTGAAGAATCAGAATAAGGAGAAGAAGCAGAAGGAGAAGCAGAAACAGAAGGTAAAGCAGAAAGAGAAGCAGGAGAAGTAGAAGAAGCAGCAGCAGGAGATGTAGAAGCAGAAGAAGCCGTAGAAGCAGAAGCAGAACTTGAAGCAGATGGAGAAGCAGGAGAAGCAGAAGAAGCAGAATATGGAGAAGCAGAAGGAGAAGCTGAAGCAGAAAGAGAAGCAAAAGCAGAAGGAGAAGCAGAAGAAACAGAAGAAGCAGAGGCAGTAGCAGAAGAACAGAAGATGCAGAAGCAGAAGGAGAAGCAGAAGGAAAAGTAGAAGAACGAGAAGGAGAAGGAGAAACAGAAGGAGAAGAAGAAAGAGAAGCAGAAGAAGGAGCAGGAGATTGAAAAGCAGCAGGAGAAGCAGAAAGAGCAGCAGAAGGAGAAGCAGGTGATGCAGAAACAGGAGAAGCAGAAGCAGAAGAAACAGGAGAAGGACAAGAAGCAGAAGCAGAACCTGAAGCATAAGGAGAAGCATAAGGAGAAGCATAAGGGGAAGCAGTAGAAGCAGAAGAAGCAGAAGCAGGAGAAGCAGAAGCAGAAGAAAAAGAATAAGCAAAAGAAGCAGAAGCAGAAGCAGTGGTAGAAGGAGAAGAAGGAGAAGGAGCAGCAGAAGGAGAAGTTGAAGCAGAAAGAGAAGCAAAAACAGAAGGAGAAGAAGAACGAGAAACAGGAGAATCAGAAGAAGTAGAAGTAGAAGCAGAAAGAGGAGAAGAAGGAGAAGCAGAAGTAGAATCAGAAGAAACAGTAGAAGAAGAAGAAGAAGAAACAGTAGCAAAAGAAACAGAAGAAGGAGAAGAGCAGAAGAAGAAGCAGAAAGTAGAAGCAGAAGGAGAAGGAGAAGCAGAAAGAGAAGCAGAAGAAGCAGAATCAGAAGAAACAGGAGAAGCCGAAGAAGCAGAAGCAGAATCTGAAGCAGGAGAAACAGAAGAAGCACAATCTGAAGCAGAAGCAGAAGAAACAGAAATAGTAGAATAAGCAGAAGCAGAAACAGCAGGAGAAGCAGAAGAAGAAGACGGAGAAGGCGAAAGAGAAGGATTAGGAGTAGGAGAAGCAAAAGGATAAGCAGAAGCAGAAAGAGACGCAGAAGGAGAAGCAGCACGAGAAGTAGGAGAAGCAGGAGAAGCAGAAGCAAGAGAAGCAGAAGAAACAGAAGACGCAGAAGCAGAATGAGAAGCAGAAGGAGAAATTGAAGCAGAAGCAGAAGCAGAAGGAGAAGCAGAAGGAGAAGCAGAAGAAGGAGAAGGAGAAGCAGAAAGAGAAGCAGAACGAGAAGCAGGACAAGCAGTAGCAGGAGAAGCAGAAGCAGAAGAAACAGAAGAAGGAGAAGAAGCAGAAGCAGAAGGAGAAGCAGAAACAGAAGGAAAAGCAGAAAGAGAAGCAGGAGAAGCAGAAGAAGCAGCAGCAGGAGAAGCAGAAGCAGAAGAAGCCGAAGAAGCAGAAGCAGAACCTGAAGCAGAAGGAGAAGCAGGAGAAGCAGAAGAAGCAGAATCTGGAGAAGCAGAAGGAGAAGCAGAAGCAGAAAGAGAAGCAAAAGCAGAAGGAGAAGCAGAAGGAGAAGCAGAAGAAACAGAAGAAGGGGAAGCAGAAGAAGCAGAAGCAGGAGAAGCAGAAGCATAAGAATCCGAAGAAGCAGAAGCAGAACCTGAAGCAGAAGGAGAAGCAGGGGAAGCAGAAGAAGCAGAATATGGAGAAGCAGAATGAGAAGCTGAAGGAGAAGCAGAAGTGGAAAGAGAATCAAAAGCAGAAGGAGGAGCAGAAGAAACAGAAGAACCAGTAGCAGTTGCAGCAGAAGCAGAAGGAGAAGCAGGAGGAAAAGCAGAAGAACGAGAACAAGAAGGAGAAACAGAAGCAGAAGC
>NW_012313394.1:0-2199 GCF_000151885.1 Dipodomys ordii | reverse complement strand
CTTCTCCTGTTTCTTCTGCTTGTTCTTCTCCTGTTTCTGCATTTCCTGCTTCTCCTTCTTCTGCTCTTTCTGTTTCTCCTGCCGCTTTTCTTTCTACTGCTCCTTCTTCTGCTTCTCTTTCTGCTTCTAATCCTGTTTCTCCTTCTCCTTCTCCTTCTAGTTCTTCTGCTTTTCCTTCTGCTTCTCCTTCTGCTTCTGAATCTTCTGCTTCTTCTGATACTGCCTCTGCTTCTTCTGTTTCTTCTGCTTCTCCTTCTGCTTTTGCTTCTCTTTCTGCTTCTGCTTCTCCTTCTGCTTCTCCACATTCTGCTTCTTCTGCTTCTCCTGCTTCTCCTTCTGCTTCAGGTTCTGCTTTTGCTTTTTCGGCTTCTCCTGCTTCTGCTTCTCCTGCTGCTGCTCCTTCTGCTTCTCCTGCTTCTCTTTCTGTTTTTCCTTCTGTTTCTGCTTCTCCTTCTGCTTCTTCCCCTTCTCTTCGGCTTCTCCAGCTTCTGCTTCTCCTGCTTCTCGTTCTGCTTCTCTTTCTGCTTCTCTTTTTCCTTCTCCTTGTCCTTGTCCTTCTTCTGCTTCTTCTTCTGCTTCTGCTTCTCCTTCTCCTTCTGCTTCTGCTTCAATTTCTCCTTCTGCTTCTCATTCTGCTTCTGCGCCTTGTGTTTCTTCTGCTTCTCCTGCTTCTTCTTCTCCTGCTACACCTACTTCTCGTGCTGCTTCTCCTTCTGCGTCTCTTTCTGGTTCTGCTTATCCTTTTGCTTCTCCTAATCCTAATCCTTCTCTTTCACCTTCTCCTTCTTCTTCTTCTGCTTCTCCTGGTGCTTCTGCTTCTGCTTATTCTACTATTTCTGTTTCTTCTGCTTCTGCTTCAGATTGTGCTTCTTCTGTTTCTCCTGCTTCTTCAGCTTCTCCTGCTTCTCTTTCTGCTTCTCCTTCTGCTTCTGATTTTCCCTCTGCTTCTGCTTCTGCTCTTCTCCTTCTTCTGTTTCTTTTGCTTCTGTTTCTTCTTCTTCTTCTTCTGTTTCTTCTGATTCTACTTCTGCTTCTCCTACTTCTCTTTCTGTTTCTACTTCTGCTTCTTCTGATTCTCCTGCTTCTCCTTTTGTTCTCCTTCTGTTTCTGCTTCTCTTTCTGCTTCTGCTTCTCCTTCTGCTGCTCCTTCTCCTTCTCCTTCTTCTGTTCTCCCACTGCTTCTGCTTCTGTTTCTTTTGCTTATTCTATTTCTTCTGCTTCTCCTGCATCTACTGCTTCTCCTTATGCTTCTAATTATGCTTTTCCTTATGGTTCTCCTTAAGCTTCTCCTTCTTCTTCTTCTTCTTCTTCTTCTTCTTCTTCATCTTCTTCTTCTTCTTCTTCTTCTTCTTCTTCTTCTTCTTCTTCTTCTTCTTCTTCTTCTTCTTCTTCTTCTTCTTCTTCTTCTTCTTCTTCTTCTCTTTCTTCTGCTTCTCCTGGTTTTTCTGCTTCTACTGCTTCTCTTTTTGCTTCTCATTCTGCTTCTGCTTCTCCTTCTGCTTCTCCTATTGCTTCTGCTGCCCTTCCTTCTCCTTCTTCTTCTCCTACTTCTGTTTCTCCTTCTGCTTCTGCTTCTTCTGCTTCTCCTGCTTCTCCTTCTGCATCTTCTTCTGCTTCTGCTTCTCCTTCTGCTGCTTCTTCTGCTTCTGCTTCTCCTTCTTCTGCTTCTCCTTCTGATTCTCCTTCTGCTTCTCCTTCTCCTTCTGCTCCTTCTCCTTCTTCTGCTTCTCCCTCTGATTCTGCTTCTTTTGCTTATACTTTTTCTTCTGCTTCTGCTTCTCTGCTTCTGCTTCTTCTGCTTCTACTGCTTCTCCTGCTCCTCCTCCTCCTCCTCCTCCACCACCACCACCACCTTCTTCTCCTCCTTCTTCTGCTTCTTCTTCTTCTTCAACTTCTTCTTCTTATTCTTTGTTCTTCTTCTTCTTCTTGTTAAACTAACTCATGAAAAAAAAAGCTCCTGAATCTTCTACAAAACAAAAAACAATTTCTTGATCGCTAAGGCTGCAGCGGCGGCTCCTAGCAATACTAAATCACATGAGTACTATATTTTATCGGTAAGGATTGACATCAACTTTCACTTAATCTACTGTGGTTCCTACTGCTAAGAAGATCACACGCAACTCTTGTTGAAGACATGTAGTAGATGTGGTTAGAATATTTCTTCATATAACACAGAACAAAATGACAAATAGAACAAAA
>NW_012313393.1:0-2199 GCF_000151885.1 Dipodomys ordii | reverse complement strand
CTGGGTCCCGCTGTGTCCCGCTCTGTCCCCCACTGTGTCCCCCGCTAAGTCCTCTATGTGTCGCCGCTGTGTCCCGCTGTGTCCTCGCTGTGTCCCCTGCTGTCTCCCGCTTTGTCCCACGCTTTGTCCCCGCTGGGTCAGGCTGTGTCCCGCTCTGTCCCCCACTGTGTCCCCCGCTGAGTCCTCTATGTGTCGCCACTGTGTCCCACTGGGTCCTCGCTGTGTCCCCTGCTGTCTCCCACTTTGTCCCACGCTGTGACCCGCTGTGTCCCGCTCTGTCCTTGCTGTGTCCCCCGCTGTGTCCTGCTGTGTTCCCGCTGTGTCCCAAGCTGTGTCCCGCTGTGTCCCGCTGTGTGCCCTGCTATGTCCCACTATGTTCCCGCAGTGTCCCCTCTGTGTCCCCGCTGTGTCCTCGCTGTGTTCCCCGCTGTGTCCCGCTGTGTCCCCCGCTGTGTCCCGCTGTGTCTACTGCTGTGTCCCCACTGTGTCCCCCTGTGTCTCGCTGTGTCCCGCTGTGTCCTCACTGTTTCCCACGCTGTGTTCTGCTGTGTGCTCGCTGTGTCACCCGCTGTGTCCCGTTGTGTCCCCAGCTGTGTACCCCGTTGTGTCCCGCTGTGTCCCCGCTGTATCGACTTTGTATCCCGCTTGGTCCCGCTGTGACCTCGCTGTGTTCCCCGCTGTGTCCTGCTGTTTACCCCTCTGTGTCCCCCGCTGTGTCCCGCTGTGTCCCGCTGTGTACTGTTGTGTCCCCTGCTGAGTCCCGCTGTATCCCCGCTGTGTCCCAATGTGTCCTCGCTGTGTCCTACACTGGGTCCCGTTGTGTCCCCGCTGTGTCCCAATGTGTCCTCGCTTTTTCCCACGCTGTGTTCTGCTGTGTCCTCGCTGTGTCCCCCGCTGTGTCCCGCTGTGTCCCCGCTGTATCGACGCTGTGTCCTGCTTGGTCCCGCTGTGTCCCCCCTGTGTCCCCCGCTGTGTCCAACTGTGTCCCGCTGTCTCCCCCGCTGTGTCCCTATGTGTCCCACGCTTTGTCCCCCTGTGTCCCCGCAGTTTCCCCGCTGTGTCCCGCTGTTTCCGACTGTTTTCTGTGGTGTCCCGCTTTGTCCCCCGCTGTGTCCCCCGGTGAGTCGCCGCTGTGTCCCCACTTTGTCCCGCTGAGTCCTCCATGTGTCCCCCGCTGTGTCCCGCTGTGTCCACTGCTGGGTCCCGGTTGTGTCCCGCTGTGTCCCGCTGTGTCCGGCTGTGTCCTCACTGTGTCCCACTCTATGTTCCTCTGTGTCCTCGCTGTGTCCCCCGCTGTGTCCCTCTGTGTCCTCCGCTGTGCCCTGCAGTGTCCCGCTCTGTCCCGCTGTGTCCTTCCTGTGTCCCGCTGTGTCCCCGCTGTGTCCCCGCTGTGTCCCCGCTGTCTCCAGCTCTGTCCCCTGCTGTGTCTCACGCTTTGTCCCCGCTGTGTCCCACTGCGTCCCGCTGTGTCCCGCTGTGCCCCCACTGTGTCCCGTTGTGTCCACAGCTTTGTACCATGCTGTGTAACGCTGTGTCTCCGCTGTATCGACGCTGTGTCCCGCTGGGTCCCACTGTGTCCTCGCTGTGTTCCCCGCTGTGTCCAGCTGTTTCCCCCACTGTGTCCCCCTCTGTTTCCTGCTGTGTCCCGTGCCGTGTCCCGCTGTGTCCCGCTGCGTCCCCGCTGTGTCCCGCTGTGTCCCGCTTTGTCCCCCACTGTGTCCCGCAGTGACCCCGCTGTGTCCCGCTGTGTCCCCGCTGTATCGACGCTGTGTCCCGCTGGGTCCTGCTGTGTCCTCTCTGTGTTTCCCACTGTGTCCCGCTGTGTCCCCCGCTGTGTCCCTCGCTGTGTCCCCCGCTGTGTCCCGCTGTGTAACCCGCTGTGTCCTTGCTGTGTCCCCGCTGGGTCCCGCTGGGTCCCGCAGTGTCCCCGCTGTGTCCCGCTGTGTCACCGCTGTGTCCCGCTCTGTCCCCGCTCTATCGACGCTGTGTCCCGCTGTGTCCCGCTGTGTCCCCCGCTGTGTCCCGCTTTGTCACCGCTGTGTCCCGCTGTGTCCCCCGCTGTGTCCCCTGCTGTGTCCCCACTGTGTCACGCTGTGTTTCGCTGTGTCCGGCTGTGTCCTCGCTCTGTCTCCCTCAGTGTCCAGCTGTGTCACAGACTCTGTCCCTTCTGTGTCCCTCTGTGTCCAGCTCTGTCCCCGC
>NW_012313392.1:0-2199 GCF_000151885.1 Dipodomys ordii | reverse complement strand
ATCACCCCGCTGTGTCCACTGTGTCCCGCTGTGTCCCGCTGTGCCCCCCCTGTGTCCCGTTGTGTCCACAGCTGTGTACCACGCTGTGTAACGCTGTGTCCCCGCTGTATCGACGTTGTGTCCCGCTGTGTCCCGCTGTGTCCTCGCTGTGTTCCCCGCTGTGTCCCCCGCTGTGTCCTGCTCTGTCCCCCGCTGTGTCCCGCTGTGACCCGCTTTGTCCCACTCGGTCCCTGCTGTGTCCCGCTGTGTCCCGCTGTGTCTGCGCTGTGTGCCCTCTGTGTCCCGCTGTGTACTCCGTTGTGTCCAGCTGTGTCACCGCTGTCCGGCTGTGTCCCCTCTCTGTCTACGCTGTCCCCCGCTGTGCTCCCTGCTGTGTCCCGCTGTGACCCGCTGTTCCTCCCGCTTTGTCCCGCTGTGTCCCCGCAGTGTCCCTGCTCTGTCCTGCTGTGTCACACTGTGTCCCATGGTGTCCCGCTTTGTCCTCTGCTGTGTACCCGCTGAGTCCCCTCTGTGTCCCGCTGTGTCCTCGCTGTGTCCCAATGTGTCTTCGCTGTGTCCCCTGCTGTGTCCCGCTGTTTCCCCCCTGTGTCCCCCGCTGTGTCCCGCTGTGTCCCACTGTGTCCCTCCTGTGTCCCCCGCTGTGTCCCGCTGGGTCCTGCTGTGTCACACTGTGTCCCATGGTGTCCTGCTTTGTCCCCAGCTGTGTCCCCCGCTGAGTACCCTCTGTGTCCCGCTGTGTCCTCGCTGTGTGCCCCGCTGTCTCCTCCTTTGTCCCACGTTCTGTCCCGCTGTGTCCTCGCTGTGTCGTCCACTGTGTCCCGCTGTGTCCTCGCTGTGTCCCCGCTGTGTCGTGCTGTGTCCTCGCTGTGTCCCCCCGCTGTGTCCCGTTGTGGCCCCAGCTGTGTACCCCGCTGTGTCCCGCTGTGTCCCCGCTGTATCGAGGCTGTGTCCCGCTGTGTCCCGCTGGGTCCTCCCTGAGTTCCCCGCTGTGTCCTGCTGTGTCCGCCGCTGTGTCCCGCTGTGTCCCCCGCTGTTTCCCCGCTGTGTCCCCGCTGTGTCCCTCTGTGTACCCCACTTTGTACAGCTTTGTCCCTGATGTGTCTCGCTGTGTCTCACGCTCTGTCCCCCACTGTGTCCCGCTGTGTACCCCGCTGTGTCCCGCTGTGTCCCGCTGTGTCCCCCGCTGTGCCCCGCTGTGTCCCCACAGGGTCACCGCTGTTTCGCGCTGTGTCCCGCTGTGTTCTGTGGTGTCCCGCGTTGTCCCTCGCTGTGTCCCCAGCTGAGTCCCTGCCGTGTCCCCGCTGTGTCCCGCTGTGTCCTCGCTGTGTCCCCCGCTGTCTCCCGCTCTGTCCCCCGCTGTGTCTCACGCTTTATCCCGTCTTTGTCCCACTCTGTCCCGCTGTGTCCCGCTGTGTCCACCACTGTGTCCCTTTGTGTCCCCAGCTGTGTAACCCGCTGTGTAACGCTGTGTTCCCGCTGTATCGACGCTGTGTCCCGCTGGGTCCCGCTGGGTCCTCGCTGTGTTCCCCGTTGTGTCCTGCTGTGTCCCCCGGTGTATCCTGCTGTGCCCCCCGCTATGTCCCGTTGTGTTCGGCTGTGTCCCCCGCTGTGTCCCTGCTGTGTCCCTGCTGTGTCCTCGCTGTGTCTCGCTGTGTCCCGCTTTGTCCTCACTGTGTCCCACGCTGTGACCCCGCTGTGTCACGGTGTGTACCCCGCTGTGTCCAGCTGTGTCCCTGCTGTGTCCCGCTGTGTCCACCACTGTGTCCCGCTGTGTCCCCTGCTGTGTTCCCCGCTGTGTCCCGCTGTGTCCCCCGCTGTGTCCCGCTGTGTACCCTTCGGTGTCCACCTCTGTATTCCACTGTGTCCCCTGCTGTGTCCCACTGTGTCCCTCTGTGTCTCGCTGTGTACTGCTGTGTCCCCCACTGAGTCCCGCTGTGTCCCCGCTGTGTCCCGCTGTGTACCACCTGTGTCCCCCGCTGTGTCCGGCTGTGTCCCGCTGTGTCCCCCGCTGTGTCCCCGCTGTGTCCCGCTGTGTCCCCTGCTGTGTCCCGCTGTGTCCAATGCTGTGTCCCCTTTGTGTCCCGCTGATTGCCCCACTATGTCCCGCTGTTTCTTCGCTATGTTCCCCGCTGTGTCATTGCTGTGTCCCCCGATGTGTCCCGCTTTGTCCCCCGCTGTGTTCCGCTGTGTCCCGCTGTG
>NW_012313391.1:0-2199 GCF_000151885.1 Dipodomys ordii | reverse complement strand
TCAGAAGGAGAAGCAGAAGAAGGAGATGGAGAAGCAGAAGCAGAATAAGATGCAGAAGGAGAAGCAGAAGAAGCAGAATCAGAAGGAGAAGCAGGAAAGCAGAAGAAGCAGAAGCAAAAGGAGAAGCAAAAGAAGGAGAAGGAGAAGGAGAAGCAGAAGCAGAAGAAGAAGCATAAGGACAAGCACAAGCAGAAGGAGATGCAGAAGGAGAAGCAGGAGAAGCAGAAGAAGCAGAAGCTGAAGGAGAAGCAGAAGTAGGAGAAGGAGAAGGAGGAGAAGCAGAAGCAGAAGGAGAACCCGAAGCGGAATGAGAAGCAAAAAGAGAAGCAGGAGAAGCACAAGAAGCATAAGCAGGAGAAGCCGAAAGAGAAGAAGCAGAAGAAGCAGAAACAGAAGCAGAATTAGAAGCAGAAGCAGAAGGAGAAGCAGCAGAAGAAGTAGAACCAGAAATTCAGGCAGGAGAAACAGAAGAAGCAGAAGCAGAAAGAGAAGCAAAAAGAGAAGCAGAAGGAGAAGTAGAAGAAGCAGCAGAAGGAGAAGCAGCAGAAGAAGCAGAAAAACAAGCAGGAGAAGCAGAAGCAGAAAGAGAAGTAGAAGCAGAAGAAGCAGAAGAAGAAGAAGCAGAAGAAGAAGCAGTAGAAGCATAAGAAGCAGAAGCAGGAGAAGCAGAAGCAGAAGAACAAGAAGAAGCATAAGAAGCAGAAGCAGAAGCAGAGGGAGAAACAGAAGAAGGAGAAGGAGCAGCAGAAGGTGAAGCAGAAGGAGATGCAGAAGCAGAAAGAGAAGCAGAAATAGAAGAAGAAGAAGGAGAAGTTGGAGAATCAGAAGAAGCAGAAGCAGAAAGAGAAGCAGAAGAAGGAGAAGGAGAAGCAGAAGCAGAGGAAAGGAAGGAGAAGCAGAAGAAGCAGAAGCGGGAGAAGCAGAAGAAGAAGAAGAAACAGAAGAAGGAGAAGGAGCAGAAGGAGAAGCAGAAGCAGAAGGAGAAGCAGAAAGAGAAGGAGAAGAAGCAGTAGCAGGAGAAGCAGAAGCAGAAGAAACAGAAGAAGCTGAAGAAGCAGAAGCAGGACCTGAAGCAGAAGATACAGAACAAGCAGAAGAAGCAGTAGAAGAAGCAGAACGAGAAGCAGAAGAAGAAGGAGAAGGAGAAAGAGTAGGATTAGGAGTAGGAAGAGCAGAAGGAGAAGCAGAAGCAGAACGAGAAGCAGAAGGAGCAGCAGAAGGAGAAGCAGAAGGAGAAGCAGAAGAAGGAGAAGCAGAAGCAGAAAAAGCAGCAGAAGGAGAAGCAGAAGCAGAAGAAGATGCAGAAGGAGAAGCAGGAGAAGCAAAAGGAGAAGCAGAAGTAGGAGAAGGAGAAGGAGAAGGAAGTGCAGCAGAAGCAATAGGAGAAGCAGAAGGAGAAACAGAACCAGAATGATAACCAGAAAGAGAAGCAATAGAAGCAGAAGAAGCAGGAAAAGCAGAAGCAGAAGAAAGAGAAGAAGAAGAAGTAGACAAACATGAAGAAGCAGCATAAGGAGAATCATAAGGAGAAGCAGTAGAAGCAGAAGAAGCAGAAGCAGGAGAAGCAGAAGCAGAAGAAAAAGAATAAGCAAAAGAAGCAGAAGCAGTGGGAGAAGCAGAAGAAGGAGAAGGAGAAGGAGCAGCAGAAGGAGAAGCAGAAGCAGAAGGAGAAGCAGAAACAGAAGGAGAACAAGAAGGAGAAGCAGGAGAATCAGAAGAATCAGAAGTAGAAGCAGAAAGAGGAGAAGAACGAGAAGCAGAAGTAGAATCAGAAGAAACAGAAGAAAAAGAAGAAGAAGAAACAGAAGCAAAAGAACAAGAAGAAGGAGAAGAGCAGAAGCAGAAGCAGAAGGAGAAGCAGAAGCAGAAGGAGAAGCAGAAAGAGAAGCAGAAGAAGCTGGAGAAGCAGAAGCAGAAGAAACAGGAGAAGCCGAATAAGCAGAATCTGAAGCAGGAGAAACAGAAGAAGCACAATCTGAAGCAGAAGCAGAAGAAACAGAAATAGTAGAATAAGCAGAAGCAGAAGAAGCAGGAGAAGCAGAAGAAGAAGAAGGAGAAGGCGAAAGAGAAGGATTAGGAGTAGGAGAAGCAAAAGGATAAGCAGAAGAAGAAAGAGACGCAGAAGGAGAAGCAGCACGAGAAGTAGGAGAAGCTGCAGAAGCAGAAGCAGAAGAAGCAGAAGAAACAGAAGACGCATGA
>NW_012313390.1:0-2199 GCF_000151885.1 Dipodomys ordii | reverse complement strand
GTCCCGCGCTGTGTCCTGCTGTGTCCACTATTGTGTCCCGCTGTGTCCCGCTGTGTCCCCCGATGTATCCCGCTGTGTCCTCCCTGTGTCCTCCGCTGTGTAGCGCTGTGTCCCGCTGTGTCCCCCGCTGTGTCCCCCGCTGTGTCCCACTGTGTCCCCGCTGTGTCCCGCTCTGTCCACTGCTATGTCCCCGCTGTGTCCCGCTGTGTCCCCTGATGTATCCCGCTGTGTCGTCGCTGTGTCCCCCGCTGTGTACCGCTGTGTCCTGCTGTGTCCCCCGCTGTGTCCCCCACTGTGTCCTGCTGTGTCCCCGCTGTGTCCCCCACTGTGTCCCGCTGTGTATCCTGCTGTGTCCTGCTATGTTCCTGCAGTGTCCCCGCTGTGTCCCGCTGTGTCCCTTGCTGTCCCACTTTGTCCCCTGCTGTGTTCCCCGGTGAGTCCCCTCTGTGTCCCCGCTGTGTCCTGCTGTGACCTCCCTGTGTCCCCCGCTGTGTCCCGCTGTGTTCCCCGCTGTGTCCCTGATGTGTCCCCGCTGTGTCCCCCTCTTTGTCCCTGATGTGTCCCCGCTGTGTCCCGCTGTGTCCCGCTGTGTACTGCTGTGTCCCCCGCTGAGTCCCGCTGTGTCCCCGCTGTGTCCCAATGTGTCCTCGCTGTGTCCCCCGCTGTGTCCCGCCGTGACCCTCAGGGTCACCGCTGTTTCCCGCTGTGTCCCGCTGTGTTCCTTGGTGTCCAGCTTTATCCCCCGCTGTGTCCCCCCTGAGTCCCAACTGTGTCCGCGCTGTGTCCCGCTGTGTCCTCGCTATGTCCCCAGCTGTCTCTCGCTCTGTCCCCCGCTGTGTCTCATGCTTTGACCCGCTGTGTCCCACTGTGTCCCGCTTTGTCCTCGCTGTGTCCCCCGCTGGGTCCCGCTGTGTCTCCGCTATGTCCCCAGCTGTGTCCTGCTGTTTCCCGCTGTGTACCCCACTGTGTCCCGCTGTGTCCCCGCTGTATCGACGCTGGGTCCCGCTGGGTCCCGCTGTGTCCTCACTGTGTCCCCCGCTGTGTCCCGCTGGGTCCCACACTGTGTCCCACTGTGTCTACTGCTGCGTCCCCGCTGTGTCCCGCTGTGTCTATGCTTTGTCCCACGCTGTGTTCCGCTGTGTCCTCCCTGTGTTCCCCGCTGTGTCCTGCTGTGTCCCCCGCTGTGTCCCTGCTGTGTCCCCGCTGTGTCCGTCTGTGTCCCGCTGTGTACTCCTGTGTCCCCCGCTGAGTCCCGCTGTGTCCCCGCTGTGTCCCAATGTGTCCTCCCTGTGTCCCCCGCTGTGTCCCGCTGTGTCCAGCTGTGTCCAGCTTGGTCCCCGCTGTGTCTTGCTGTGTCCCACGCTCTTTCCCCCACTGTGTTCCACTGTGTCCCCCGCTGTGTCCCGCTGTGTCCCCTGCTGTGTCCCGCTGTGTCCCCGCGGGGTCACCACTGTTTCCCGCTGTGTCCCGCTGTGTTCCGTGGTGTCCCACTCTGTCCCCCGCTATGTCCCACGCTTTGTCCCTGCTGTGTCCCGCTGTGTCACGCTGTGTCCCCCGCTGTTTCCCGTTGTGTCCCTAGCTGTGTACCCCGCCCTGTACCGCAGTGTCCCTCTGTGTACCCCGCTGTGTCCCCCGCTGAGTCCCCGCTGTGTCCCCGCTGTGTCCCACTGTGTCCTCCCGGTGTGCCCCGCTGTCACCCACTCTGTCCCCCGCTGTCTCTCACGCTTTGTCCCCGCTGTGTCCCACTGTGTCCCGCTGTGTTCCGCTGTGTCCCCCACCTTGTCCCTTTGTGTCCCCAGCTGTGTACCCCGCTGTGTCTCGCTGTGTCCAAGCTGTATCGATGCTGAGTCCCTCTGGGTCCTGCTGTGTCCCCCGCTGTGTCCCCCGCTGTGTCCCGCTGTGTCCCGCTGTGTACTTCTGTGTCCCCCGCTGAGTCCCGCTGTGTCCCCGCTGTGTCCCACCTGTGTCCCCCGCTGTGTCTGGCTGTGTCCCGCTGTGTCCGCCTCTGTGTCCCCCGCTTTGTCCCGCTGGGTTCCCCGCTGTGTCCCGCTCTGTCCACTGCTGTGTCCCCGTTGTGTCCCGCTGTTTCCCCCGCTATGTCCCGCTGTGTCCACGCTGTGTCCGGCTGGGTCCCGCTGTGCCCTACGCTGTGTTCCCTGCTGTGTCCCGCTGTGTACCCCTCTGTGTCCCCCTCTGTGA
>NW_012313389.1:0-2199 GCF_000151885.1 Dipodomys ordii | reverse complement strand
GAAGCAGAAAGAGAAGCAGAATCAGAAGGAGAAATAAAGAGAGCAGGAGAATCAGAAGAAGCAGAAGTAGAAACAGAAAGAGAAGTAGAAGAAGGAGAAGCAGAAGTAGAATCAGAAGAAGCAGAAGAAGAAGAAGAAGAAGAAGAAGAAGAAGAAGAAGAAGAAGAAGAAGAAGAAGAAGAAGAAGAAGAAGAAGAAGAAGAAGAAGAAGAAGAAAGAGAAGGAGAAGGAGAAGGAGAAGCAGTAGAAGCAGAAGAAGCAGAAGCAGGAGAAGCAGAAGCAGAAGAAAAGAATAAGCATAAGAAACAGAATCAGAGGGAGAAGCAGAAGAAGGAGAAGCAGAAGCAGAAGAAGCAGCAGAAGGAGAAGCAGAAGCAGAAGAAGATGCAGAAGGAGAACCAGGAGAAGCAGAAGAAGTAGAAGGAGAAGGCGAAAGAGAAGGTTTAGGAGTAGGAGAAGCAAAAGGATAAGCAGAAGCAGAAAGAGACGCAGAAGGAGAAGCAGCACGAGAAGTAGGAGAAGCAGGAGAAGCAGAAGCAGGAGAAGCAGAAGAAACAGAAGACGCAGAAGCAGAATGAGAAGCAGAAGGAGAAATTGAAGCAGAAGCAGAAGGAGAAGCAGAAGCAGAAGGAGAAGCAGAAGAAGGAGAAAGAGAAGCAGAAAGAGAAGCAGCACGAGATGTAGGAGAAGCAGGAGAAGCAGAAGCAGGAGAAGCAGAAGAAACAGAAGACGCAGAAGCAGAATGAGAAGCCGAAGGAGAAATTGAAGCAGAAGCAGAAGCAGAAGGAGAAGCAGAAGCAGAAGGAGAAGCAGAAGAAGGAGAAGGAGAAGCAGAAAGAGAAGCACAACGAGAAGCAGGAGAAGCAGAAGCAGGAGAAGCTGAAGCAGAAGAAACATAGGAAGGAGAAGAAACAGAAGGAGAAGCAAAAACAGAAGGAAAAGCAGAAAGAGAAGCAGGAGAAGCAGAAGAAGCAGCAGCAGGAGAAGCAGAAGCAGAAGAAGCAGAAGCAGAACCTGAAGCAGAAGGAGAAGCAGGAGAAGCAGAAGAAGCAGAATCTGGAGAAGCAGAAGGAGAAGCAGAAGCAGAAGGAGAAGCAAAAGCAGAAGGAGAAGCAGAAGGGGAAGCAGAAGAAACAGAAGAAGCAGAGGCAGTAGCAGAAGAAGCAGAAGATGCAGAAGCAGAAGGAGAAGCAGTAGGAAAAACAGAAGAACGAGAAAGAGAAGGAGTAGGAGAAACAGAAGGAGAAGCAGAAAGAGAAGCAGAAGAAGGAGCAGGAGGAGGAAAAGCAGCAGGAGAAGCAGAAAGAGCAGCAGAAGGAGAAGCAGGAGATGCAGAAACTTGAGAAGCAGAAGCAGAAGAAACACAAGAAGGACAAGAAGCAGAAGCAGAAGGAGAAGCAGAAAGAGAAGGAGAAGCAGGAAGAGAAGGAGGGAAAGCAGAAGAAGCAAAAGCAGGAGAAGCAGAAGCATAAGAATGTGAAGAAGCAGAAGGAGAACATGAAGCAGAAGGAGAAGCAGAAGAAGCAGAATCTGAAGAAGCAGAATAAGAAGCAGAACGAGAAGCAGAAGCAGAAAGAGAATCAAAATCAGAAGTCGAAGCAGAAGAAACAGAAGAAGTAGAAGCAGAAGCAGTTGTAGCAGAAGCAGAAGGAAAAGCAGAAGAACAAGAAGGAGAAGGAGAAACAGAAGGAGAAACAGAAGGAGAAGCAGAAAGAGACGCAGGTAAAGCAGAAGAAGAAGAAGCAAAAGGAGAATCAGAAGGAGAAGCAGAAGAAGATGCAGAATGAGAAACAGGAGAAGCAGAAGAAGCAGAAGCAGGAGGAGAAGCAGGAAAAGCAGAAGAAGCAGAAGCAAAAGGAGAAGCAAAAGAAGGAGAAGCTGAAGCAGAAGCATAAGGACAACACAAGCAGAAGGAGATGCAGAAGGAGAAGCAGGAGAAGCAGAAGAATCAGAAGCTGAAGGAGAAGCAGAAGTAGGAGAAGGAGAAGGAGGAGAAGCAGAAGGAGAAGCAGAAGCAGAATGAGAAGCAGAAAGAGAAGCAGGAGAAGGACAAGAAGCAGAAGCAGGAGAAGCCGAAAGAGAAGAAGCAGAAGAAGCAGAAACATTAGAAGAAGGAGAAGCAGAAGCAGAAGGAGAAGCAGCAGAAGAAGTAGAACCAGAAATTCAGGCAGGAGAAACAGAAGAAGCAGAAGCAGAAGC
>NW_012313388.1:0-2200 GCF_000151885.1 Dipodomys ordii | reverse complement strand
GTGTCCGTTGTGTCCCCAGCTGTGGACCCCGGTGTGTCCCGCTGTGTCTTCCGCTGTAACGACGCTGGGTCCCGCTGGGTCCCGCTATGTCCTCCCTGTGTTCCCCGCTGTGTCCCGTTGTGTCCCCAGCTGTGTACCTCGCTGTGTCCCGCTGTGTCCCAGCAGAATCGACGCTGGGTCCCGCTGGGTCCCGCTGTGTCCTCCCTGTGTCCCACGCTGTGTACCGCTGTGTCCGCCACTGTGTCCCGCTGTGTCTACTGCTTTGTCCCAGCTGTGCCCCGCTGTGTCCCGCTCTGTCCTCGCTGTGTCCCACGCTGTGTTCTGCTGTGGCCTTACTTTTTTCCCCGCTGTGTCCCGCTGTGTACCCCTCTGTGTCCCCCCGCTGTGTGCCTGCTGTGTCCCGCTGTGTCTACCGCTTTGTCCCGCTGTGTCCCCGCTGTGTCCTTCTGTGTCCCGCTGTGTCCCCGCTGTGTGCCCGCTGTGTCCTGCTGTGTACCCCGCTGTGTCCAGCTGTGTCACCGCTGTGTCTCGCTGTGGCCACTCTCTGTCTCCGCTGTCCCCCGCTGTGTCCCCCGCTGTGTCCCGCTGTGTCCCGCTGTGTCCCCCGCTTTTTCCTGCTGTGTCCCCGCTGTGTCCCGCTGTGTAACACTGTGTCCCGTGGTGTCCCACTTTGTCCCACTCTGTGTCCCCCGCTGAGTCCCCTCTGTGTCGCCTCTGTCTCCCCCTGTGTCCTCGCTGTGTGCCCCGCTGTCTCCCGCTTTGTCTCCCGCTGTGTTCCGCTGTGTCCTGCTGTGTCCCCGCTGTGTCCCCAAATGTGTCCCGCTGTGTCCCGCTGTGTACCCCGCTGTGTCCTGCTATGTTCCCGCAGTGTCCCCGATGTGACCCGCTGTGTCCCGCTGTGTCCTCGCTGTGTCCCCAGCTGTGTACCCCACTCTGTCCCGCTGTGTCCCCCGCTGTGTCTCTGCTGTGTCCCCGCTGTGTCCCGCTTTGTCCTGCTGTGTACTGCTGTGTGCCCCGCTGTGTCCCGCTGTGTCCTGCTGTGTCACGCTGTTTCCCCGCTGCGTCCCCGCTGTGTCCCTCTGTGTACCCCGCTGTGTCCAGCTTTGTCCCTGCTGTGTCTCGCTGTGTCCCACGCTCTGTCCCGCTCTGTTTCCTGCTCTGTCCCCCTCTGTGTCCCGCTGTGTCCCCAGCTGTGTCCCACTGTGTCCCCGCAGGGTCACTGCTGTTTCCCGCTGTGTCCCGCTGTGTTCCGTGGTGTCCCTCTTTGTCTCCCGCTGTGTCCCCCGCTGAGTCCCCGCTGTGTCGCCGCTGTGTCCCCCTGTGTCCTCGCTGTGTCCCCTGCTGTCTCCCGCTTTGTCTCACGCTGTATTCCGCTGTGTCCCGCTGTGTCCCCGCTGTGTCCCCAGCTGTGTCCCGCTGTGTACCCTGCTGTGTCCTGCTATGTTCCCGCAGTGTCCCCGCTGTGTCCCGCTGTGTCCCGCTGTGTCCTCGCTGTGTCCCCAGCTGTGTACCCCACTGTGTTCCACGTGTCCCTGTTGTATCGACGCTGGGTCCCGCTGGGTACCGCTGTGTCATCCCTGTGTCCCCCGCTGTGTCCCGCTGTGTCCCCCGCTGTGTCTCTGCTGTGTCCCCGCTGTGTCCCG
This sequence comes from Dipodomys ordii, assembly GCF_000151885.1. NCBI lineage: Eukaryota > Metazoa > Chordata > Mammalia > Rodentia > Heteromyidae > Dipodomys > Dipodomys ordii. The sequence continues at coordinate 557 of NW_012313388.1, read as the reverse complement.
CTGTGTACTGCTGTGTCCCCCGCTGAGTCCCGCTGTGTCCCAATGTGTCTCAATGTGTCCTCGCTGTGTCCCCCACTGTGTCCCGCTGTGTCCCCCCTGTGTCCCCCGCTGTGTCCCTCTGTGTCCCGCTGTGTCCCCCGCTGTGTTCCCCGCTGTGTACCGCTGTGTGCCCCGCAGTGTCAGCGCTGTGTACCGCTGTGTCCTCGCTGTGTCTCCCGCTGTCTCCCGCTCTGTACCCTGCTGTGTCTCAAGATTTGTCCCTGCTGCGTCCCACTGTGTCCCGCTGTGTCCCGCTGTGCCCCTACTGTGTCCCGTTGTGTTCACAGCTGTGTACCACGCTGTGTAACGCTGTGTCCCCGCTGTATCGACGCTGTGTCGCCCTGGGTCCCGCTGTGTCATCGCTGTGTTCCCCGCTGTGTCCCGCTGTGTCCGCCACTGTGTCCCGCTGTGTCTACGGCTGTGTCCCCACTGTGTCCCACTGTGTCCTCGCTGTGTCCTCGCATGTGTACCCACGCTGTGTTCTGCTGTGTCCTCGCTTTTTTCAATGCTGTGTCCTG
>NW_012313387.1:0-2200 GCF_000151885.1 Dipodomys ordii | reverse complement strand
GTGTCCCGCTTGTCCCCCGCTGTGTCCCCCGGTGAGTCCCCGCTGTGTCCCCGCTGTGTCTCGCTGTGTCCGTGCTGTGTCACACGCTGTGTCCGCTGTGTCCTCGTTCTGTCCCCTGCTGTGTCCCGTTGTGTCCCCAGCTGTGTACCCCGCTGTGTCCCGCTGTGTCCCCGCTGTATCGACGCTGTGTCCCGCTGGGTCCCGCTGTGTCCTCCCTGTGTCCCCTGCTGTGTCCCGCTGTGTCTCCGGCTGTGTTCCGCTGTGTCTAGTTCTTTGTCGCTGCTGTGTCCCTGCTGTGTCCCGGTGTGTCCCGCTGTGTCCCGATGTGTCCTCGCTGTGTCCCACGCTGTGTTCTGCTGTTTCCTCGCTGTGTCCCCCGAAGTGTCCCTTTGTGTCCCCAGCTGTGAAACCCGCTGTGTCCCGCTGTGTTCCCGCTGTATCGACACTGTGTCCCGCTGTGTACCCCGCTGTGTCCAGCTGTGTCCCCGCTGTGTCCCGCTGTGTCACACTGTGTCCCGTGGTGTCCCGCTTTGTTCCCCGCTGTGTCCCCCGGTGAGACCCCGCTGTGTCCCCACTGTTTCCCGCTGTGTCCTCGCTGTGTCCCACGCTGTGTTCCGCTGTGTCCTCGTTGTGTCCCCTGCTGTGTCCCGTTGTGTCCCCAGCTGTGTACCCCGCTGTGTCCTGCTGTGTTCCCGCTGTGTCCAAACTGTGTCCCACTGGGTCCCGCTGTGTCCTCGCTGTGTCCCCCACTGTGTCCCGCTGTGTCCCCCGCTGTTTCCCGCTGTGTCTACTGCTGTGTCCCTGCTGTGTCCCGCTGTGTCCCGCTGTGTACCACGCTGTGTTCCGCTATGTCCTCACTGTATCCCCCGATGTGTCCCTTTGTGTTCCCAGCTGTGTAACCCGCTGCGTCCCGCTGTGTGCCCGATGTATCGACCCTGTGTCCCGCTGTGTCCCGCTATGTTCCCGCAGTGTCCCCACTGTGTCCCGCTGTGTCCCGCTGTGTCCCGTGGTGTCCCGCTTTGTCCCCAGTTGTGTCCCCCGGTGAGTCCCCGCTGTGTCCCCGCTGTGTCCCGCTGTGTCCTCCCCGTGTCCCCCACTGTGTCCCGCTGTGTCCCCCGCTGTGTCCTGCTGTGTCTACTGCTGTGTCCCCGCTGTGTCCCGCTGTGTCCTCGCTGTATCCCACGCTCTGTTCCGCTGTGTCCTCGCTGTGTCCCCTGATGTGTCCCTTTGTGTCCCCAGGTGTACCCGCTGTGTCCCGCTGTGTCCCCACTGTATCGACGCTGTGTCCCGCAGGGTCCTGCTGTGTCCTTGCTGTGTTCCCCGCTGTTTCCCATTGTGTACCCTTCTGTGTCCCACTCTGTGTCCCACTGTGTCCCCCGCTGTGTCCCGCTGTGTCCCGCTGTGTCCCACGCTGAGTCCCGCTGTGTTTCTGATGTGTCCCACTGTGTCCCCGGCTGTGTCCGGCTGTGTCCGGCTGTGTCCCGCTGTGTCCCCCGCTCTGTCCCCCGCTGTGTCCCATGCGTTGTCCTCGCTGTGTCCCTATGTTTCCCTCTGTGTCCCCCGCTGTGTCCATTGTGTCCCCCGCTGTGTCCCGGTGTGTACCACGCTGTGTCCAGCTGTTTCCCCCGCTGTGTCCCGCTCTGTCCCCTGCTGTGTCCCCCGCTATGTCCCGTTGTGTCCCCCGCTGTGTCCTGCTGTGACCAATGCTGTGTCCCCGCTGTGTCCCACAGTGTACACCGCTGTGTCCAGCTTTGTCCCCTCTGTGTCCCGCTGTGTCCCCCACTTTGTCCCGATGTGTCCCCTACTGTGTCCCCCGTTGTGTCCCGCTGTGTCCCCCGCTGTGTCCCGCAGTGTCCCCTGCTGTGTTCCTCTGTATCCCACTGTGTCCCTGCTGTATCCCACTGTGTCCCTGCTGTGTCCCCCGATGTGTCCCGCTATGTCTCAGGCTGTGTCACATGCTGTGTCTCGCTGTGACCCCTGCTGTGTCCTGCTTTGTCCGCCCTGTGTCCCCCGCTGTGTCCCGCGGTGTTCCCCGCTGTGTCCCCCTGGGTTCCCTGCTGTGTCCCCGCTGTGTCACACTCTGTTCCGCTGTGTCCCGTTGTGTCCTCACTGTGTCTCCCGCAGTGTCCCGCTGTGTCTTCGCTTTGTCCCCCGCTTTCTCCCTCTGTATCCCACCACTGTGTGCCACTATGTCCCGCTT
>NW_012313386.1:0-2200 GCF_000151885.1 Dipodomys ordii | reverse complement strand
GTGTCCCGCTGTGTCCCCAGCTTTGTCCCCCGCTGTGTCCCACAGTGTCCCCCGCTGTGTCCCGCTGTGTCACCGCAGTGTCCCTGCTGTGTCCCGCAGTGTCCCGTGGTGTCCAGCCCTGTCCCCCGCTGTGTCCCCCACTGAGTCTCGCTGTGTCCCCACTGTGTCCCGCTGTGTCCTCGCTGTGTCCCCCGCTGTGTCCCGCTCTGTATCCCCCTTGTCCCCCGCTTTGTCCCCCACTGTGTCCCGTTGTGTCCCCAGCTGTGTACCCTGCTTTGTCCCGCTGTATCCCAGCTGTATCGAAGCTGTCTCCTGCTGGGTCCCGCTGTGTCCTGCAGTGACCCGCTCTGTCCTCGCTCTGTCCCCCGCTGGGTCCCGCTGTGTCCCGCTGTGTCCCCCGTTGTGTCCCGTTGTGTCCTCAGCTGTGTACCCCGCTGTGTAACACTGTGTCCCCGCTGTATCGACGCTGTGTCCCACTGGGTCCCGCTGTGTCCACGCTGTGTTCCCCGTTGTGTCCCGCTGTGTCCCCCGCTGTCTTCCGTGGTGTACCGTCTTGTCCCCCCGCTGTGTCCCCCGCTGAGTCCCTGCTGTGTCTCCGCTATGTCCTGCTGTGTCCTCGCTTTGTCGCCCCTGTGTCCCGCTCTGTACCCCGCTGTGTCCTTGCTGTGTTCCCCGTTGTGTCCCGCTGTGTCCTCCGCTGTGTCACCTGCTGTGTCCTGCTGTGTCCCCCGCTGTGTCCCCCTGTGTCCCCCTGTGTCCCCCACTGTGTCCCTGCTGTGTCCCCGCTGTGTCCTGCTGTGTCCCGCTGTGTCCCGCTGTGACCCTGCTGAGTCCCGCTGTGTCCCCGCTGTGTCCTGCTGTGTCGTCGCTGTGTCCCCCGCTGTGTCCCGCTTTGTCCCCACTGTGTCCCCAGCTGTGTGCCGCTGTGTCCCCTCTGTGTCCCTGCTGTGTCCCGCTGTGTTCCGCTGTATCCCGCTGTATCCTCGCTGTGTCTCCCGCAATGTCCCGCTGTGTCCTCGCTGTGTCCCCCGCTGTGTCCTGCTTTGTCCCCCGCTATGTCCCACTGTGTCCCGCTGTGTCCCGCTCTTTCCCGCTGTGTCCCGTTCTGTCCCGCTGTGTCCCCCGCTATGTCCCCCACTGTGTCCCGCTGTGTCCCCCGCTGTGTCCCTCTGTGTCAACTACTGTGTCTCCGCTGTGTCCCGCTGTGTCTCCAGCTCTTTCCCGCTGTGTCCTCGCTGTGTCCACTGCTGTGTCCCGCTGTGTTCCGCTGTGTCCTGCTGTGTTCCGCTGTGACCCTGCTGAGTCCCGCTGTATCCCGGCTGTGTCCCGCTGTGTCCCCCACTGTGTCCCATTGTGTCCTCAGCTGTGTACCCCGCTGTGTAAGACTGTGTCCCCGCTGTATCGACGCTGTATCCCACAGGGTCCTGCTGTGTCCTCGCTTTGTTCACGGTGTGTCCCGCTGTGTCCCCCGCTGTTTCCCCCGCTGTGTCCTGCTCTGTCCTCCGCTGTGTCCCGCTGTGTCCCGCTGTGTCCCCCGCTATGTCCCTGCTGTGTCTCCGCTGTGTCCCGCTGTGTCCCGCTGTGTCCCGCTGTGACCCTGCTGAGTCCCGCTGTGTCTCCGCTGTGTCCTGCTGTGTCGTCGCTGTGTCCCCCACTGTGTCCCGCTTTGTTCCCCTTGTGTCCCCAGCTGTGTGCCGCTCTGTCCCCTCTGTGTCCCTGCTGTGTCCCGCTGTGTTCCGCCGTATCCTGCTGTATCCTCGCTGTGTCTCCCGCAGTGTCCCGCTGTGTCCTCGCTGCGTCCCCCGCTGTGTACCGCTGTGTCCCCGGCTGTGTGCCGCTGTGTCCCCTCTGTGTCCCTGCTGTGTCCCGCTGTGTTCCGCTGTATCCTGCTGTATCCACGCTGTGTTCCCCACTGTGTCCCGCTGTGTCCTGCGCTGTGTCCCCCGCTGTGTACCGCTGTGTCCCCCGCTGTGTCCCGCTGTGTCCTCGCTGTGTCCCCCGCTGTGTACCACTGTGTCCCCAGCTGTGTGCCACTTTGTCCCCCGCTGTGTCCCTGCTGTGTCACCGCTGTATCGACGCTGTGTCCCGCTGTGTCCCGCTGTGTCCTCGCTGTGTTCCCCACTGTGTCCCGCTGTGTCCTCCGCTGTGTCCCCTGCTGTGTACTGCTGTGTCCCCGCTGTGTCCCGCTTTGTGCCACTTT
>NW_012313385.1:0-2200 GCF_000151885.1 Dipodomys ordii | reverse complement strand
AGAAGCAGAAGCAGAAGGAGAAGCAGAAAGAGTAGCAGAAGAAGCAGAAGAAGCAGTAGCAGGTGAAGCAGAAGCAGAAGAAAGAGAAGAAGCCGAAGAATCAGAAGGAGAACTGAAGCAGAAGGAGAAGCAGAAGCAGCAGAAGCTGGAAAAGCAGAAGCAGAAGAAACCGAACAAGCAGAAGAAGCAGAAGCAGAACGAGAAGCAGAAGAAGAAGGAGAAAGAGAAGGATTAGGAGTAGGAGTAGCAGAAGCAAATAAGAAGCAGAAAGAGAAGCAGAAGAAGAAGCAGAAGGAGAAACAGAAGAAGCAGAAGCAGGAGAAGCAGAAGCAGAAGCAGAATGAGAAGCACAAGAAGGAGAAATTGAAGGAGAAGGAGAAGGAGACGGAGAAGCAGAAGGAGAAGTAGGAGAAGCAGAAGAAGAAGAAGAAGGAGAAGCAGAAACAGAAGAAGCAGAAGGAGAAGAGCAGAAGCAGAAGGAGAAGCAGAAGAAGCAGAAGCTGAAGCAGAAGAAGAAGAAACAGAAAAAGCAGAAGAAGCAGAAGAAGAAGCAGCAGGAGAAGCAGAAGAAGAAGAAGGAGAAGCAGAAAGAGAAGGAGAATGAGAAGGAGAAGCAGGAGAAGCAGAAGAAGGAGAAGCAGAAGCAGAAGAAACATAGGAAGGAGAAGAAGCAGAAGGAGAAGCAGAAACAGAAGGAAAAGCAGAAAGAGAAGCAGAAGAAGCAGAAGAAGCAGCAGCAGGAGAATCAGAAGCAGAAGAAGCCGAAGAAGCAGAAGCAGAACCTGAAGCAGAAGGAGAAGCAGGATAAGCAGAAGAAGCAGAAGAAGCAGAGGCAGTAGAAGAAGAAGCAGAAGATGCAGAAGCAGGAGGAAAAGCAGAAGAACGAGAAGGAGAAGGAGTAGGAGAAACAGAAGGAGAAGCAGAAAGAGAAGCAGAAGAAGGAGCAGGAGAAGGAAAAGCAGCAGAAGAAGGAGAAGCATAAAGAGAAACAGAAGGAGAAGCAGGAGAAGCAGAAGCAGGAGAAGCAGAATCAAAAGAAATAGAAGAAGGATAAGAAGCAGAAGCAGAAAGAGAAGCAGAAACAGAAGGAGAAGCAGAAATAGAAGCTGAAGAAGCTGAAGAAGCAGAAGCAGAACCTGAAGCAGTAGGCGAAGCAGGAGAAGCAGAAGAAGCAGAATCTGGAGAAGAAGGAGAACCAGAAGGAGAAGCAGAAGCAGAAAGAGAAGCAAAAGCAGAAGGAGAAGCAGAAAGAGAAGCAGAAGAAACAGAAGAAGCAGAAGCAGAAGCAGTAGCAGAAGAAGCTGAAGATGCAGAAGCAGATAGAGAAGCAGAAGGAATAGCAGAATAACGACAAGGAGAAACAGAAGGAGAAGAAGAATGAGAAGCAGAAGGAGAAGCAGGAAAAACAGAAGACGCAGAAACAGACGGAGAAGCAGAAGAAGGAGAAGCAGAAGCAGAAGAAGAAGCAGAAGGAAAAGCACAAGCAGAAGGAGATGCAGAAGGAGTAGCAGGAGAAGCAGAAGAAGCAGAAGCAGAAGGAGAAGAAGAAGGAGAAGAACCAGAATCAGAAGAAGCAGAAGGAGAAGTAGAAAGAGAAGCCGACGAAGAGAAGCAGAACGAGAAGCAGGAGAAGCAGAAGAAGCAGAGCGGGAGAAGCAGAAGAAGAAGAAACAGAAGAAATAGAAGGAGCAGAAGCAGAAGGAGGAGCAGAAGCAGAAGGAGAAGCAGAAAGAGAAGCAGGAAAAGCAGAAGAAGCAGAAGCAGGAGAAGCAGAAGCAGAAGAAACAGGAGAAGGACAAGAAGCAGAAGCAGAACAGAAGGAGAAGCAGAAAAAGAAGGACTAGAAGCAGAAGACGCAGGAAAAGCAGAAGCAGCAGAAAAAGCAGAAGAAGAAGAAGAAGAAGAAGAAGAAGAAGAAGAAGAAGAAGAAGAAGAAGAAGAAGAAGAAGAAGAAGAAGAAGAAGAAGAAGAAGAAGAAGAAGGAGAAGGAGAAGGAGAAGGAGAAGGAGAAGGAGAAGAAGAAGGAGAAGGAGAAGCAGTAGAAGCAGAAGAAGCAGAAGCAGGAGAAGCAGATGTATAAGAATCCGAAGAAGTAGAAGTAGAACCTGAAGCAGATGGAGAAGCAGGAGAAGTCAGAGAATCAGATCTGGAGAAGCAGATGAGAAGCAGAGGAGAAGCAGATGCAGAAAGAGAATCTAAG
>NW_012313384.1:0-2200 GCF_000151885.1 Dipodomys ordii | reverse complement strand
AGCGGGGACACAGCGAGACCCCGCGGGCAACACAGGAAGGAAACAGCGTGGACCCAGTGGGACACAGCGTCGATACAGCGGGACACAACGGGGTACACAGCTGGGGACACAACAGGACACAGCGGGGGACACAGCGGTACACAGCGGGACATAGCAGGGGACACAGCGGGACCCAACGGGAGACCCAGCGAGGACACAGCGGGACACAGCGGGGGCCACAGGGGGACACAGCGGGGGACAGAGCGGGACACAGCGGGGAACACAGCGAGGACACAGCGGGGGACACAGCGGGACACAGCGTCGATACAGCGGGCACACAGCGTTACACAGCGTGGTACACAGCTGTGGACACAACGGGACACAGTGCGGGCACAGCAGGACACAGCGGGACACAGTGGGACACAGCGGGGAAAAAGCGTGAGACACAGCGGGGGACAGAGCTGGAGACAGCGGGGGACACAGCGAGGACACAGCAGGACACAGCGTTGACACAGCGGGGTCTCAGCGGGGGACACAGCGGGAGACAAAGAGGGACACCACGGAACACAGCGGGACACAGCAGGAAACAGCAGTGATACTGCGTGGACACAGTGGGACACAGCGGGGGACACAGCGGGACACAGAGGGGGACAGAGCGGACACAGTGGCGGACAGAGCGTGGGACACAGCGAGACACAGTGGGGACAAAGGTGGTCACAGCGGGGTACACAGAGGGACACAGCTGGGACGCAGTGGGGAAACAGCGTGACACAGCACGACACAGCGGGACACAGCGGGGGACACAGCAAGGACACAGCGGCACACAGCAGGGGACACAGCAAGGACACAGTGGGACACATCGGGGGACACAGCGGGACATAGCGGGGGACACAGCAGGGGACACAGCGGGACACAGGGAGGACACAGCGGGACACAGCGGGGGACAGAGCGAGGACACATTGGGACACATTGGGACACAGCGGGATTCAGCGGGGGACACAGCAGTATACAGCGGGACAAAGCGGGACACAGCGGGGACACAGCAGAGACACAGCGAGGGACAGAGCGGTACACAGCGGGGGACCCAGGGATGACAGACCAGGACCCAGCGGGACCCAGCGTGGATACAGCAGGGACCCAGCTGGACCCAGCGGGACACAGCGGGGACACAGCAGTAGACACAGCGGGACACAGCGTTGGACAAAGGGAGGACACAGCGGGACACAGCGGGACCCAGCGTCGATACAGCAGGGACACAGCGGGACACAGTGGGGTACACAGCTGGGGACACAGCAAGGACACAGCGGGACACAGCGGGACACAACGGGGACACTGCGGGGACATAGCAGCACACAGCGGGGTACACAGGGGGACACAGCGGGACACAGCTGGGGACACAGCGGGGACACAGCGGGACACAGCGGATCACAGCGGGAGTCAAAGCGGGAGACAGCGGGGGACACAGCGAGGACACAGGGGGACACAGCGGCGACACAGAGGGGACTCACCGGGGGACACAGCGTGGGACAAAGTGGGACACCACGGGACACAGTGTTACACAGCGGGACACAGCGGGGACACTGCGGGACACAGAAGGAGAAAGCGGGGTACACAGCGGGACACAGCGGGGGACAGCGGAGACAGAGAGTGGCCACAGCGAGACAAAGCGGTGACACAGCTGGACACAGCGGGGTACACAGCGGGAAACAGCGGGCACACAGCGGGGACACAGTGGGACACAGCGGGACACAGCGGGGACACTGTGGGACACAGCGGGACACAGCAGGCACACAGCGGGGACACAGCGGGACACAGCGGGGACAGAGAGGGACATAGCCGGACACAGCGGGACACAGCGGGGGACACAGCGGGACATAGAGGGGGACCCAGTGAGGACACAGCGGGACACAGCAGGGACACAGCAAGGACACAGCGGGGGACAAAGCGGGGGACACAGCGGGACACAGCGGGCACACAGTGGGACACAGCGGGACACAACAGGCACACAGCGGGGACACAGTGGGACACAGCGGGACACAGCGGGGACAGAGAATGACATAGCCGGACATGCGGGACACAGCGGGGGACACAGCGGGACACAGTGGGGGACCCAGTGAGGACACAGCGGGACACAGCAGGGGACACAGCAAGGACACAGCGGGGGACACAGCAGGGGACACAGCGGGACACAGCGGGGAACACAGCGAGGACACAGCGGTGA
>NW_012313383.1:0-2200 GCF_000151885.1 Dipodomys ordii | reverse complement strand
AAGCAGAAGCAGAAGAAGAAGTAGAAGAACCAGCAGGAGAAGCAGCTTAAGAAGCAGAAAAACAAGCAGGAGAAGCAGAAGCAGAAAGAGAAGTAGAAGCAGAAGAAGCAGAACCAGAAGAAGAAGCAGTAGAAGCAGAAGCAGAAGAAGATGAAGAAGAAGAAGAAGAAGAAGAAGAAGAAGAAGAAGAAGAAGAAGAAGAAGAAGAAGAAGAAGAAGAAGAAGAAGAAGAAGAAGAAGAAGAAGAAGGAAGAAGAAGAAGAAGAAGAAGAAGAAGAAGAAGAAGAAGAAGAAGAAGAAGAAGAAGAAGAAGAAGAAGAAGAAGAAGTAGAAGAAGAAGAAGCAGTAGAAGCATAAGAAGCAGAAGCAGGAGAAGCAGAAGCAGAAGATAAAGAAGAAGCATAAGAAGCAGAAGCAGAGGGAGAAACAGAAGAAGGAGAAGGAGCAGCAGAAGGTGAAGCAGAAGGAGATGCAGAAGCAGAAAGAGAAGCAGAAACAGAAGGAGAAGAAGAAGGAGAAGTTGGAGAATCAGAAGAAGCAGAAGCAGAAGCAGAAAGAGAATGAGAAGAAGGAGAAGGAGAAGCAGAAGGAGAAGGACAAGCAGGAGAAGCAGAAGAAGCAGAAGCGGGAGAAGCAGAAGAAGAAGAAGAAGAAGAAGAAGAAGAAGAAGAAGAAGAAGAAGAAGAAGAAGAAGAAGAAGAAGAAGAAGAAGAAGAAGAAGAAGAAGAAGAAGAAGAAGAAGAAGAAAGAGAAGAAAGAGAAGAAGCAGAAGGAGAAGGAAAAGCAGAAAGAGAAGCAGAAAGAGAAGCAGAAGAAGCAGTAGCAGGAGAAGCAGAAGCAGAAGAAACAGAAGAAGCTGAAGAAGCAGAAGGAGAACCTGAAGAAGAAGGAGAAGCAGAAGCAGCAGAAGCTGGAAAAGCAGAAGCAGAAGAAACAGAACAAGCAGAAGAAGCAGAAGCAGAACGAGAAGCAGAAGAAGAGGGAGAAAGAGAAGGATTAGGAGTAGGAGGAGCAGAAGCTGAATAAGAAGCAGAAAGAGAAGCAGAAGGAGAAGCAGAAGGAGAAACAGAATCAGAAGCAGGAGAAGCAGAAGCAGAAGCAGAAAGAGAAGCACAAGAAGGAGGAATTGAAGGAGAAGGAGAATGAGACGGAGAAGCAGAAGGAGAAGAAGGAGAAGCAGAAGAAGAAGAAGCAGGAGAAGCAGAAACAGAAGAAACAGAAAAAGCAGAAGAAGCAGAAGAAGAAGCAGCAGGAGAAGCAGAAGAAGAAGAAGGAGAAGGAGAAAGAGAAGGATTAGGAGTAGGAGAAACTGAAGGATAAGCAGAAGCAGAAAGAGAAGCAGAAGGAGAAGCAGAAGAAGCAGAAGCAGGAGAAGCAGAAGCAGAATGAAAAGCAGAAGAAGGAGAAATTGAAACAGAAGAAGATGCAGAAGGAGAAGCAGAAGCAGAAGGAGAAGCAGAAGAAGGAGAAGCAGAAGGAGAAGCATAAGGAGAAACAGAAGGAGAAGCAGGAGAAGCAGAAGCAGGAGAAGAAGAATGAAAAGAAATAGAAGAAGGATAAGAAGCAGAAGCAGAAAGAGAAGCACAAACAGAAGGAGAAGCAGAAATAGAAGCAGAAGAAGCAGAAGCAGAACCTGAAGCAGAAGGAGAAGCAGGAGAAGCAGAAGAAGCAGAATCTGGAGAAGAAGGAGAACCAGAAGGAGAAGCAGAAGCAGAAAGAGAAGCAAAAGCAGAAGGAGAAGCAGAAAGAGAAGCAGAAGAAACAGAAGAAGCAGAAGCAGAAGCAGTAGCAGAAGAAGCTGAAGATGCAGAAGCAGATAGAGAAGCAGAAGGAATAGCAGAATAACGACAAGGAGAAACAGAAGGAAAAGAAGAATGAGAAGCAGTAGGAGAAGCAGGAAAAACAGAAGCAGAAACAGACGGAGAAGCAGAAGAAGGAGAAGCAGAAGCAGAAGAAGAAGCAGAAGGAAAAGCACAAGCAGAAGGAGATGCAGAAGGAGTAGCAGGAGAAGCAGAAGAAGCAGAAGGAGAAGAAGAAGGAGAAAAAGCAGAATCAGAAGAAGCAGAAGGAGAAGTAGAAAGAGAAGTCGACGAAGAGAAGCAGAACGAGAAGCAGGAGAAGCAGAAGAAGCAGAGCGGGAGAAGCAGAAGAAGAAGAAACAGAAGAAATAGAAGGAGCAGAAGCAGAAGGAGGAGCAGAA
>NW_012313382.1:0-2200 GCF_000151885.1 Dipodomys ordii | reverse complement strand
GCAGGGACACAGTGGGGGACACAGCGGGACATAGCAGGTCACAGCATGTGTGACACAGCGGGACACAGCAGGGGACACAGAGGGGTACACATCAGGACACAGCAGGGAACACAGCGCGGACACAGCGTGACAGATGGGGACAAAGCGTCGATACAGTGGGCACAGAGCGGGTCACAGCAAGGACACAGCGGGACACAGCGGGACACAGTGGGGGACACAGGGGGACACAGCGGGAACACAGCGGGACACAGCAGTGGACACAGTGGGACACAGTGTGGGACACAGCAAGGACACAGCGGGACACAGCGGGACACAGCAAGACACAGCGGGGACACAGCGGGACACAACGGGACACAGCGGGGGACACAGCGAGGACACAGCGGGTCACAGCGGGACACAGCGTGGGACAAAGCAGGAGACAGCGGGGGACACAGCGAGGACACAGCTGGACACAGCGGGGTGCACAGCGGGACACAGTGGAGGACACAGAAGGGTACACAGCGGGACACGGAGAGAAACACAGCGAGGTCACAGCGGGGGCCAAAGCAGGACAACCCGGGACACAGTGTGACACAGTGGGACACAGCGGGGACACTGCAGGGGCACAGCGGGGCAAAACGGGCGACACAGCGGGACACAGTCGGACACAGCGGGGGAAACAGCGTGGGACAGCTGGGGACAGAGAGGGGACACAGCGGGACACCGGGGGCACACAGTGGGGACACAGCAGGGGACACAGCGGAACACAGCGGGTCACAGGCGGGGACACTGCGGGACACAGCGGGGGACACAGAGGGGTACACAGCAGGGACACAGCGGGACACAGCGGGACACAGCGGGGGACACAGCGGAACACAGCTTGGGACACAGCGAGGACAAAGCGGGACACAGCGGGACACAGCGGGGACACACCAGGGACACAGCAGGGAAACAGCGGCGGACACAGCGGGGAACTCAGCGGGACACAACGGGGAACACAGCTGGGGACACAACGGGACACAGCAGTGGACACAGCAAGGACACAGCGCGACACAGCGGGGACACTGCGGGAACATAGAGGGACACAGCGGGATACCGAGCGGGACACAGCGGGGTCACAGAGTGGTACACAGCGGAACACAGCGGGAAACACAATGAGGTCACAGCGGAGTACAAAGCGGGACAACACGGGACACAGTGTGACACAGCGGGACACAGCGGGACACAGCGGGGGACACAGCGGGGGACAGAGAGGGGACACAGCGGGACACAACGGGGACACAGCTGGACACAGCGGGGTGCACAGAGGGACACAGCGGGCACACAGTGGGGACACAGCGGGACACAGCGGGACACAGCGGGGACAGAGCATGCAGAGCATGACACAGCGAGGACACATTGGGCCACAGCGAGGTACACAGCTGGGGACACAACGGGACACAGCAGGGGACACAGCGAGGACACAGCGGGACACAGCGGGACACAGCGGGACACTGCGGGAACATAGCGGACACAGCGGGGTACACAGCGGGACACAGCGGGTCACAGCTTGGGACATAGCGGGGACACAGCGGGACACAGCGGGGGACACAGCGAGGACACAGCGTGACACAGCGGAACACAGCGGGGGACAAAGCGGGAGACAGCGGGGGACACAGCAAGGACACAGAGGGACACAGTGGCCACACAGAGGGGACTCAGCGGGGGACACAGCAGGGGACAAAGAGGGACACCACGGGACACAGTGGGACACAGCGGGACCCTGCGGGGACACAGCAGGACAAAGCGGGGGACACGGCGGGACACAGCGGGACAAAGTGGGGGACACAGTGGGACACAGCGGAGACAGAGATGGGCCACAGCGGGACACAGCCGTGACACAGCTGGACACAGTGGGGTACACAGCAGGACACAGCGGGACACAGCGGGGACTCACCAGGGGACACAGCGGGGGACAAACTGGGACACCACGGGACACAGTGGGACACAGCGGGACACAGCGGGGACACTGCGGGAACATAGCGGGACACAGCGGGGTACACAGCGGGACACAGCAGTGGACACAGCGGGACACAGCGGGGGACACAGCGAGCACACAGCGGGTCACAGCGGGACACAGCGTGGGACAAAGCAGGAGACAGCGGAGGACACAGCTAGACACAGCGGGGTACACAGCGGGACACAGCGGAGGACACAGAAGGGTACACAGCGGGACACAGAG
>NW_012313381.1:0-2200 GCF_000151885.1 Dipodomys ordii | reverse complement strand
TCTCCTTATGCTTCTGCTTCAATTTCTCCTTCTGCTTCTCATTCTGCTTCTGCGTCTTCTGTTTCTTCTGCTTCTCCAGCTTCTCCTACTTCTCGTGCTGCTTCTCCTTCTGCGTCTCTTTCTGCTTCTGCTTATCCTTTTGCTTCTCCTACTCCTAATCCTTCTCTCTCGCCTTCTCCGTCTTCTTCTTCTGCTTCTCCTGCTTCTTCTGCTTCTGCTTATTCTACTATTTCTGTTTCTTCTGCTTCTGCTTCAGATTGTGCTTCTTCTGTTTCTCCTGCTTCAGATTCTGCTTATTCGGCTTCTCCTGTTCCTTCTGCTTCTGCTTCTCCTGCTTCTTCTGCTTCTCTTTCTGCTTCTCCTTCTGCTTCTGCTTCTCCTTCTGCTTCTGCTTCTGCTCTTCTCCTTCTTCTTGTTCTTTTGCTTCTCTTTCTTCTTGTTCTTTTGCTTCTGATTCTTCTTCTTCTTTTTCTTCTGTTTCTTCTGATTCTATTTCTGCTTCTCGTTCTTCTCCTCTTTCTGCTTCTACTTCTGCTTCTTCTGATTCTCCTGCTTCTCCTTCTTGTTCTCCTTCTGTTTCTGCTTCTCCTTCTGCTTCTGCTTCTCCTTCTGCTGCTCCTTCTCCTTCTCCTTCTTCTGCTTCTCCCACTGCTTCTGCTTCTTTTGCTTATTCTTTTTCTTCTGCTTATGCTTCTTCTGTTTCTGCTTCTTCTGCTTCTACTGCTTCTCCTTATGATTCTCCTTATGCTGCTTCTTCATCTTTGTCTACTTCTTCTTCTTCTCTTTCTTCTGCTTCTGCATTTCCTGCTTCTTCTGCTTCTATTGCTTCTCTTTCTGCTTCTCATTCTGCTTCTGTTTCTCCTTCTGCTTCTCCTATTGTTTCTGCTGCACTTCCTTCTCCTTCTCCTTCTCCTACTTCTGCTTCTCCTTTTGCTTCTGCTTCTTCTGCTTCTCCTGCTTCTCCTTCTGCATCTTCTTCTGCTTCTGCTTCTCCTTCGGCTGCTTCTTCTGCTTCTGCTTCTCCTTCTTCTGTTCTCCTTCTGATTCTCCTTCTGCTGCTCCTTCTCCTTCTTCCTCTGATTCTGCTTCTTATGCTTATTCTTTTTCTACTGCTTCTGCTTCTCCTGCTTCTGCTTCTTCTGCTTCTACTGGTTCTCCTTATGCTTCTCCTTCTTCTTCTTCTTCTTCTTCTTCTTCTTCTTCTTCTTCTTCTTCTTCTTTTTCTTCTTCTTCTTCTTCTTCTCTCTTCTTCTTCTTCTTCTTTTCTTCTCTTCTTCTCTTTCTTCTGCTTCTGCTTTTCCTGCTTCTTCTGGATCTACTGCTTCTCTTTCTGCTACTCATTCTGCTTCTCCTTCTGCTTCTGCTTCTCCTACTGCTTCTGCTGCTCTTCCTTCTCTTTCTCCTACTTCTACTTCTGCTTCTGCTTCTGCTTCTCCTGCTTCTCATGCTTCTCCTTCTGCATCTCCTTCTGCTTGTGCTTGTCCTTATGCTTATTCTTCTGTTTCTGCTTTTCCTTCTGCTTCTTCTGCTTCTCCTTCTGATTCTCCTTCTGCTTCTGCTTCTTTTTCTCCTTCTTTTTCTCGTTCTTCTGCTTTTCCTTCTGCTTCTCCTTCTGCTTCTGCTGCAACTGCTACTGCTTCTTCTGTTTCTTCTGCTTCTCCTTCTGCTTTTGATTCTCTTTCCGCTTCTGCTTCTCCTTCAGCTTCTCATTCTGCTTCTCCATATTCTGCTTCTTCTGCTTCCCCTGCTTCTCCTTCTGCTTCAGGTTCTGCTTCTGCTTCTTCGGATTCTTATGCTTCTGCTTCTCCTGCTTCTGCTTCTTCTGCTTCCCCTCCTTCTCTTTCTGCTTCTCCTTCTGTTTGTGCTTCTCCTTCTGCTTCTGCTTCTTGTCCTTCTCCTGTATCTTCTGCTTCTGCTTCACCTGATTCTGCATCTCCTGCTTCTCCTACTGCTGCTCTTTCTGCTTCTCCTGCTGCTTTTCCTACTCCTGCTCCTT
This sequence comes from Dipodomys ordii, assembly GCF_000151885.1. Classification (NCBI taxonomy): domain Eukaryota; kingdom Metazoa; phylum Chordata; class Mammalia; order Rodentia; family Heteromyidae; genus Dipodomys; species Dipodomys ordii. The sequence goes on along the minus strand of NW_012313381.1, from coordinate 204 downwards.
CTTCTTCTATATACTGATACTCCATCAGTTTCTCCTTCTCCTTCTCGTTCTTAAGCTATTCCAATCTGCATCTGCATTCTGTATCATCTGCTTCATCTGCTAATGCCATCTGATCCTTCCGGTTCATCAGCTTCTCCTTCTGCTTCTCCCATCAGCATATGGAATTCATTCTGCTTCTGCATCTCCCTTCTGCATCCTCCAAAA
>NW_012313380.1:0-2200 GCF_000151885.1 Dipodomys ordii | reverse complement strand
GGTAGACAAAAGGGGGACAGAGCGGGGGACACAGCGGGACACAGCGGTGGACAGAGCGGTACACAGCGGTGGACACAGCGAGGACACAGCGGGACCCAGCGGGACACAGCGTCGATACAGCGGGGACAGAGTGGGCCACAGCGGGACACAGCAGGAACAAAGCAGTAGACACAGCAGGACACAGCAGGGGACACAGTGGGACACAGCCGGGGACACAGGGAGGACAGAATGGGACACAGCGGGGACACAGCGGGGACTCAGCGGGGAACACAGCGGGGGACAAAGCGGGACACCACGGGACACAGCGGAACACAGCGGGGACAAGGAGGAGACAGAGCAGGACACAGCGAGGACACAGCGGGACAAAGCAGGGTAAACAGCAGGGGACACAGCGGGACACAGCGGGACACAGCGGGGGACACAGCGGGGGACACAGCGAGGACACAGCGGGATACAGCGAGGGACACAGCGAGGACACAGCGGGGGACACACCGGGGGACACAGCGGAACACAGCAGGGAACACAGCGAGGACACAGCGGGACCCAGCAGGACACAGCGTCTATACAGCGGGGATACAGCGTTACACAGTGTGGTACACATCTGTGGACACAAGGGGACACAGTGTGGGCACAGCGGGACACAGCGGGACACAGTGGGACAAAGCAAGGACAAATCGTGAGACACAGCGAGGGACAGAGCTCGAGACAGCGGGGGACACAGCTAGGACACAGCAGGGCACAGCGGGACACAGCAGGGACAGAGCGGGACACAGCGGGACACAGCGGGACACAGCGGGGCAAAGCGTGAGACACAGTGGGGGACAGAGAGTGAGACAGCGGGGGACACAGCGAGGACACAGCGGGACACAGCGGGGGAAACAGCGGGACACAGCGGTGGACACAGGGGGACAGAGCGGGGGACACAGTGGGACACAGCGGGGGAAACAGCGGGACACAGCGGTGGACACAGCGGGATAGAGCGGGGACACAGCGGGACACAGCGGTGGACACAGCGGGACACAACGGTGGACACAGCGAGGACACAGCGGGACCCAGCGGGACACAGCGTCGATACAGCGGGGACAGAGGGGGCCACAGCGGGGTACACAGCTGGGGACACAACGGGGCACATCCGGGGACACAGCAAGGACTCAGCGGAACACAGCGTGGGACACAGTGAGGACACAGGGGGACACAGCGGGATACAGCTGGACACAGCAGGAACACAGCAGTACACACAGCGGGAAACAGCAGGGGACACAGCGGGACACAGCGGGGGACACAGGGAGGACAGAGCGCGACACAGCGGGGACACAGCGGGGACTCAGCGGGTGGCACAGCGGGGGACAAAGCGACACCACGGAACACAGTGGGAAACAGCGGTGACCCTGCGGGGACACAGCGGGACACAGCGGGGGACACAGCGGAACACAGTGGGAGACAGAGCGTGGGACACAGCGAGACACAGCGGGGACAAAGCTGGACACAGCGAGGTACACAGCGGGACACAGCGGGGACACAGCGGAACACAGCGGGTCACAGCAGGGCCACAGCGGGACACAGCGGGGGACATAGCGGGACACAGCCCGGGACACAGCGAGGACACAGCGAGGACACAGCGGAGGACACAGCAAGGACACAGCGGAACACAGGGGGGAATAGCGGGACACAACGGGGACACAGCAGTGGACACAGCGGGACACAGTGGGGGACACAGCGGGACACTGCGGGGGACACAGCAGGGGACACAGTGGGACACAGAGGAACACAGCGGGGGACACAGGTGGGACACAGCGGGACACAACTGGGACACATCAGGACTCAGCGGGGGACACAGCAGTACACAGCGGGACACAGCGGGACACAGCGGGACACAGCGGGGGACACAGCGGAACACAGCGTGGGACACAGTGAGGACACAGCGGGTCACAGCGTGACACAGCGGGGACACAGCAGGGACACAGCAGGGACACAGTGGGGGATACAGCGGGACACAACGGGACACAGTGGGGGACACTTCAGGACACAGCGGGGGACACAGCGGGGGGACAAAGCAAGACACAACGGGTAACACAGCGAGGACACAGCAGTACCTAGCGGGACACAGCATCGATACAGCGGGGACAAAGCGTTACACAGCGGGTTACACAGCTGGGGGACACAAAGGGTCACAGTGGGGTACTCAGCGGGACACAGCGGG
>NW_012313379.1:0-2200 GCF_000151885.1 Dipodomys ordii | reverse complement strand
TTCTCAGACACAGTGGTGGACCCAGCGAGGACACAGCGGGACACAGCGGGGAACACAGCGAGGACACAGCGGGGGACACAGCGGGGGACACAGCAGGGGACACTGAGGGACACAGCGGGACACAGCGTCGATACAGCGGGCACACAGCGTTACAAAGCGTGGTACACAGCTGTGGACACAACGGGACACAGTGGGGGCACAGTGGGACACAGCGGAACACAGTGGGACACATCAGGGACAAAGCGTGAGACACAGCGGGGGACAGAGCGGGAGACAGCGGGAGACACAACGAGGACACAGCGGGACACAGCGGTGGACACAGCGAGGACACAGCGGGACCGAGCGGGACACAGCATCGATACAGCGGGGACAGAGTGGGCCACAGCGGGGTACACAGCTGGGGACACAACGGGGCACATCGGGGGACACAGCAAGTACTCAATGGAACACAGCGTGGGACACAGTGAGGACACAGGGGGACACAGCGGGACACAGCAGGAACACAGCAGTTGACAAAGCGGGACACAGCAGGGGACACAGCGGGACACAGCGGGGGACACAGGGAGGACAGAGCGGGACACATCGGGGACACAGCGGGGACTCAGCGGGGGACACAGCTGGGGACAAAGCGAGACAAAGTGGGACACAGCGGGACACAGCATCGATAAAGCGGGGACACAGCGGGACACAGCGGGGTACACAGCTGGGGACACAACGGAACACAGCAGGGGACACAGCGAGGACACAGCAGGACACAGCAGGGACACAGCGGGGACACAGCAGGGGACACAGCGGGACACAACGGGGAACACAGCGAGGACCCAGCGGGACCCAGCAGGACACAGCGTCGATACAGCGGGGACACAGCAGAACACAGTGGGGTACACAGCTGGGGACACAAAGGGACACAGCCGGGGACACAGCGAGGACAAGCGGGACACGGCGGGACACAGCGAGGACACTGCGGGAACATAGCGGGACACAGCGGGGACACAGAGGGACACAGCGGGACACAGCTTGGGATACACGGAGGACACAGCTGGACACAGTGGGGGACACAGCGAGGACACAGCGGTACAGTGGGGTGCGGGATACAGCGGGGGACAAAGCGGGAGACAGCGGGGGACACAGCGAGGACACAGCGGGACACAGTTGTGACACAGAGGGGACTCAGTGGGGGACACAGCGGGGGACAAAGCAGGACACCACGGGACAGTGGGACACAGTGGGACACAGCGGGGACACTGCGGGGACACAGCGGTACAAAGCAGGGGACACAGCGGAGACTCAGCGGGGGACACAGCGGGGGACAAAGCGGGACACCACGGAACACAGCGGGTCACAGCGGGAAAAAGCGGTGACCCTGTGGGGACACAGCGGGACCCAGTGGGGGACACAGCGGGACACAGCGGGGACTCACCTGGGGACACAGCGAAGGACAAACTGGGACACCACGGGACACAGTGGGACACAGCAGGACACAGCGGGTACACTGCGGGAACATAGCGGGACACAGCGGGGGACACAGCGAGGACACAGCGGGACACAGCGTGGGACAAAGCGGGAGACAGCAGGGGACACAGCGAGGACACAGCGGGACACAGCGGCGACACATAGAGGATTCAGCGGGGGACACAGTGGGGGACAGAGCGGGACACAGCGGGACACTGCGGGGCACAGCGGGGGACAGAGCGGGACACAGCGGGGGACCCAGCGGGACACAGCGGGACACTGCGGGGCACAGCGGGGGATACAGCGGGACACAGCGGGGGACACAGGGAGGACACAGCTTAACACAGCATGGGACAAAGCGAGGACACATCGGGACACAGCGAGACACAGCGGGACACAGCGGGGACCCAGCAGTGGACACAGCGGGACACAGCGGGGGACAAAGCAGGACACCACGGAACACAGCAGGACACAGCGTGAAACAGCAGTGAACATGCGGGAACACAGCGGGACACAGCGGGGGACACAGCGGGACACATATGGGGACACAGCGGGACACAGCAGGTCACAGCGGGGGGACACAGTGGGACACAGCGGGACACAGCGGGGGACACAGCGGGACACAGCGGGACACAGCGGGGGACACTGCAGGGACACAGTGGGGCACAGTAGGACACAGCGTGGGACAAAGAGGGAGACAGCAGAGGACACAGCAGAGGACACAGCTGGACACAGCGGGGACACAGAG
>NW_012313378.1:0-2200 GCF_000151885.1 Dipodomys ordii | reverse complement strand
CAGCGGGACTCAGCGTCGATACAGCGGGCACACAGCATTACACAGCGTGGTACACAGCTGTGGACACAACGGGACACAGTGGGGGCACAGCTGGACACAGCGGGACACAGTGGGACACAGCGGGGACAAAGCGTGAGACACAGCGGAGGACAGAGCTGGAGACAGCGGGGGACACAGCGGGGGACACAGCAGGACACAGTGGGGAACACAGCGAGGACACAGCGTTACACAGCGTGGTAAACACTGTGGACACAACGGGACACAGTGGAGGCACAGCCGGACACAGCGGGACACAGTGGGACACAGCACAGCGGGGACAAAGCGTGAAACACAGCGGGGGACAGAGAGGGAGACACCAGGGGACACAGCGAGGAAACAGCGGGACACAGCGGTGACACAGCGGGGACTCAGCGGGGGACACAGTGGGACACAGTGGGGGACACAGCGGGACACAGCGGGGGACACTGCGGGACACAGTGTGGGACAGAACGTGGGACACAGCGAGACACAGCGGGGACAAAGCTGGACACAGCGAGGTACACAGAGGGACACAGCAGGGACACAGCAGGGAAACAGCGTGACACAAAAGGACACCGCTGGACACAGCGGGGTACACAGCGGGACACAGCGGGCACACAGCGGGGACACAGAGGGACACAGCGGGACACAGCGGGGACAGAGCGGGACACAGCGGGAAACACTGCGAGGTCACAGCGGGGGAAAAAGCGGGACAACACGGGACACAGTGTGACACAGTGGGACACAGCGGGGACACTGCAGGGGCACAGCGGGACAAAGCGTGCGACAGAGCAAGACACAGCAGGGGACACATCGGGGGACAGTAGGGGACAGAGAGGGGACACAGCGGGACACAGCGGGGGACACAGAGGGGTACACAGCGGGACACAGCCGCAAACACAGCGCGGACACAGCGGGGACACACCGGGAAACAGCGTCAGTACAGCGGGAACAGAGAGGGTAACAGCAGAAACACAGCGGGACACAGCGGGACACAGCGGGGGACACAGCGGGACACAGCTGGGGACACAGCGAGGACACAGCGGGATACAGCAGGGGGACACAGTGAGGACACAGCGGGACACAGCCAGGGAAAAAGCGGGACACAGCGGAGACACAGCAGTGGACACAGCGGGACACAGCGGGGGACACAGCTGCACACAGCGGGGGAAACAGTGGGGGACACAGCGGGACACTGTGGGACACAGCTGGGGACACATGGGGGACACAGCGGGACACAGCGGGGACACAGCAGGACTCAGCGGGGACACAGCAGTATACAGCAGGACACAGCGGGGACACAGCAGCGACACAGAGGGGGACACAGCGGGACACAGCGGGGAACACAGCGGGACACAGAGGGGGTCACAGAGGGGTACACAGCGGGACACAGCTGGGAACACAGCGAGGACACAGCGGGACAGACGGGGACATAGCGTCGATACAGCGGGAACACAGCGAGACAGAGCGGGGACACAGCTGGGGACACAACGGGACACATCGCGGGACACAGCGAGGACCCAGCGGAACACAGCGTGGGACACAGCGAGGACACAGCGGGACACAGCGGGACACAGCGGGGACACAGCAGAAGACACAGCCTGAACCAGTGGGGGACACAGCGGGACACAGCGGGGACTCACCGTGGGACACAGCGGGGGACAAACTGGGACAACACGGGACACAGTGGGAAACAGCGGGACACAGAGGGGACACTGCGGGAACATAGCGGGACACAGCGGGGTACACAGCGGGACACAGCAGTGGACACAGCGGGGACACAACAGGACACAGCGGGGGACACAGCGAGGACAGAGTGGTTCACAGCGGGACACAGCGTGGGACAAAGCAGGAGACAGCGGGGCACACAGCGAGGACACAGCTGTACACAGCGGGGTACACAGCGGGACACAGCGGGGGACACAGAAGGGTACACAGCGGGACACAGAGAGAAACACAGCGAGGTCACAGCGGGGGCCAAAGCAGGACAACACGGGACACAGTGTGACACATTGGGACACAGCGGAGACACTGCAGGGGTACAGCGGAAGAAAGCGGGTGACATAGCGGGACACATCGGGACACAGCGGGGGACTTATTGGGGACACAGCGGGGGACACAGCGGGACACAGCGGGTCACAGCTGGGGATACTGTGGGACACAGCGTGGGACACAGAGGGTA
>NW_012313377.1:0-2201 GCF_000151885.1 Dipodomys ordii | reverse complement strand
TAAGGAAGTGCAACAGAAGCAATAGGAGAAGCAGAACGAGAAGCAGACGCTGAATGAGAAGCAGAAAGAGAAGCAGTAGAAGCAGAAGAATCTGGCAAAGCAGAAGCAGAAGAAAGAGAAGAAGAAGAAGAAGAAGAAGAAGAAAAAGAAGAAGAAGAAGAGGAAGAAGAAGAACAAGCAGCAGCATAAGGAGAAGCATAAGGAGAAGCAGTAGAAGCAGAAGCAGGAGAACCAGAAACCGAAGAAAAAGAATAAGCAAAAGAAGCAGAAGCAGAAGCAGTGGGAGAAGCAGAAGAAGGAGAAGGAGCAGCAGAAGGAGAAGGAGAAGCAGAAAGAGAAGCAGAAACAGAAGGAGAACAAGAAGGAGAAGCAGGAGAATCAGAAGAAGCAGAAGTAGAAGCAGAAAGAGGAGAAGAAGGAGAAACAGAAGTAGAATCAGAAGAAACAGAAGAAGAAGAAGAAGAAGAAGAAGAAGAAGAAGAAGAAGAAGAAGAAGAAGAAGAAGAAGAAGAAGAAGAAGAAGAAGAAGAAGAAACAGAAGCAAAAGAAACAGAAGAAGGAGAAGAGCAGAAGAAGAAGCAGAAGGAGAAGCAGAAGAAGAAGGAGAAGCAGAAAAAGATGCAGGAGAAGCAGAAGAAGCAGGAGAAGCAGAAGCAGAAGAAACAGGAGAAGCCGAAGAAGCAGAAGCAGAATCAGAAGCAGAAGGAGAAACAGAAGAAGCACAATCTGAAGCAGAAGCAGAAGAAACAGAAACAGTAGAATAAGCAGAAGCAGAAGCACCACGAGAAGCAGAAGAAAAGAAGGAGAAGGCGAAAGAGAAGGATTAGGAGTAGGAGAAGCAAAAGGATAAGCAGAAGCAGAAAGAGACGCAGTAGGAGAAGCAGCACGAGAAGTAGGAGAAGCAGGAGAAGCAGAAGCAGGAGAAGCAGAAGAAACAGAAGACGCAGAAGCAGAATGAGCAGCAGAAGGAGAAATTGAAGCAGAAGCAGAAGGAGAAGCAGAAGCAGAAAGAGAAGCAGAAGGAGAAGCAGAAGCAGGAGAAGCAGAAGCAGAAGAAACAGAAGGAGAAGAAGCAGAAGCAGAAGGAGAAGCAGAAACAGAAGGAAAAGCAGAAAGAGAAGCAGGAGAGGCAGAAGAAGCAGCAGCAGGAGTAGCAGAAGCAGAAGAAGCCGAGGAAGCAGAAGCAGAACCTGAAGCAGAAGGAGAAGCAGGAGAAGCAGAAGAAGCAGAATCTGGAGAAGCAGAAGGAGAAGCAGAAGCAGAAAGAGAAGCAAAAGCAGAAGGAGAAGCAGAAGGAGAAACAGAAGAAACAAAAGAAGCAGAGGCAGTAGCATAAGAAGCAGAAGATAAAAAGCTGAAGGAATAGCAGAAGGAAAAGCAGATGAAGAGAAGGAGAAAGAGAAGGAGAAACAGAAGGAGAAGCAGAAAGAGAAGCAGAAGAAGGAGCAGGAGAAAAAAAGCAGCAGGAGAAGCAGAAAGAGCAGCAGAAGGAGAAGCAGGAGATGCAGAAACAGGAGAAGCAGAAGCAGAAGAAACAAGAGAAGGACAAGACGCAGAAGCAGAGGGAGAAGCAGAAACAGAAGGAGAAGCAGAAAGAGAAGTAGGGGAAATAGAAGAAGCAGAAGCAGGAGAAGCAGAAGCATAAGAATCCGAAGAAGCAGAAGCAGAACCTGAAGCAGAAGGAGAAGCAGATGAAGCAGAAGAAGCAGAATCTGGGGAAGCAGAATGAGAAGCAGTAGGAGAAGCAGAAGCAGAAAGAGAATCAAAAGCAGAAGGAGAAGCAGAAGAAACAGAAGAAGTAGAAGCCGTAGCAGTAGTAGCAGAAGCAGAACGAGAAGCAGAAAGAAAAGCAGAAGAACAAGAAGGAGAAGGCGAAACAGAAGGAGAAACAGAAGGAGAAGCAGAAAGAGAAGCAGGTAAAGCAGCAGAAGAAGAAGCAGAAGGAGAATCAGAAGGAGAAGCAGAAGAAGGAGAAGGAGAAGCAGAAGATGCAGAAGGAGAAGCAGGAGAAGCAGAAGAAGCAGAAGCAGAAAGAGAAGAAGGACAAACAGAAGAAGCAGAAGCAAAAGGAGAAGCAAAAGAAGGAGAAGGGGAAGGAGAAGCAGAAGCAGAAGAAGAAGCATAAGGACAAGCACAAGCAGGAGATGCAGAATGAAGAGCTGGAGAAGCAGAAGAAACAGAAGCTGAAGGAGAAGCAGAAG
>NW_012313376.1:0-2201 GCF_000151885.1 Dipodomys ordii | reverse complement strand
TCAGGCTTCCTGGAGTCCTGCTCCTAATTATCTCTTTAATATCTCTTTATCTTCCAGCCCCTGCTTCCTGACCGGATGGTGATATCTGAAGCACTCAGCGGCAACCAGACAGCCAGAGGGGAACGCGAGCCATCCATGCAGGTGGCGTAACCGTCCATCCTCACCCCCCCCTCCGCAGGCGATTACTCGACCACGACTACGACCTCCGACCCCACCCCCCCGCACCAAAATCCACAACCCTACCCTCGGAACAAAATAAAACAAATTTGCTTGAATCTCACGCTGCCTTTTGTTTGTAATTGACGCAATAGGCGAAGGGGAGGGATCTCATTTCTGGTGCCTGACGGGGGGGGAGGGGAGAGGGGGCGGGGGAATTGGAGAGGAGAGAAGAGTGGGCAGAGGGCATCTCCGTGTATCTGTGTGTGTGCTTGCGTGCATCTTTGAGGAAACTCAAAGATCGGACGCGACAGAGCATGTATGTAGTCCAGCCGGACCAATTCACCACGTCTCTGTCTCTTGTCTCTCTGTTTCTGTTTCTCTATTTCTCTCTCTGTGTCTCTCTTTGTCTCTTTCTGTCTGTCTGTCTGTCTGTCTGTCTGTCTCTCTCTCTCTCTCTCGTTTGAATTCTCTCTCCCGCCCGCCCGCCCGCCCGCACTCCCTCCCTCCTTTTCCTCTCGACTTGCCAGTCAATCCTGGGGCTTGAGCTACTCTACTGGCGCTCCAACACACAACGGTCCCACTCCGAGCCTGCCTGCCTGCCTGCCTGCCTATGCATGGGCCCCATACTCCAACGAGGCACATCATCATCCCCACCACACCCCTTCTCTGAAAAGAAGGCAGTCTCTCTCGGGGCCAGCCAGCCTGGGCCGGTTTTCTCAGTCAGTCAGTGCGTGGTTTGTTTGTTCTTTTTTTCCCCCATGCATTTCATGAGAGAAAACTGCAATTCACAAAACCACCACTGGATGGCGCGCGATCGCCGTCGACAGGGTGGATGGGGCGGCGGGAGGGGCAATACACGGGTCGGGTCAGTCACTCACTCAGTCAGTCAGTCCTCACCTACCCGGCAGTGGGGAGTGAGAGTTCTGACATACACATACATATAGGTTGTCATGATTCATTATTATCATCATTTGCTTTTCCTCTGTCGTAGCCATGACGACGGGGAGGGGGGAGGGGAAGCTTGCTACTGGCACAAGAACAGAACTGAAGAGAAATGAAATAAAATCTTTTGTATTTTTAATTGTTGAGGCCTCAGAAGTTCAAAGTAGTTTATAATACTGTAAGTGATGTGTTATCTCTTCTTAAATTTCTTACTGATTATTACTGGTAGAAAGAAATACTATTGATTTTTATAATGTGCCTTTTATTCAGCCACTTTGCTGTACCACATTATTCCCAATACTGTATTAGTCCCATTGATTTTTTCTGAGGCAGATCATACAATCTTTAAACAGTGAATGTCTTATGTTTACTTCTAAACCTTTCTTATACCATTTACTTCTCTTTCTCTACTATATTGGCCAAAGTCTCAAGTCTTACATTCAACAATTGCACTTGAAAGAGAGCATCTTTATCCAGTCCCTGATAACACAGGAAATGTATCCTAAGTTTCTCTACGTGAAAAGTTTGCTGCAGGATTTAGTTCCAGAATGCCTGGATAATTTGTTGAGATAGAGTTTCACTAACTTCTTGTTTAGACTGGCCTAAAACCAGTCTTTTCAAGCTCCACCTCCTGAGTGGCTGAGATTGCAGTCATAAGCAGCTGCTCCTGGCCTCAGAATAACTTTCTTGCCCCACTGAGCTCAGCATCCCCAACATACCTCCTCCCATAGGTTTCTTTAAAAAACAAAGTATCCACACAAAGCCAAACATTCAGAGCACCCCAAAAGTGGTAAAAATTGGAAATAACTCAAATAATCACTATTCATTGAATGGTTACATATTTTATTTCTACAACAGAATAGCATTTACCAATAAAAATAAATGAAATGCTAATGTGTACCATAATATGGATAAGCTTCAAAAAATCTGTACCAAATGAAAGAAGCCAGACATAGAAGATCACATCCTAAATGATTCCATCTTTATGAAATGTCCAGAAAAGCATATCTATACAGATTTTTAACAAATGAGTTGGAGGATGCCTGAGGCTATGTGGGAAAAAGTGGAGTTTCTACAAATTGGTATGGAGGATATTTTGA
>NW_012313375.1:0-2201 GCF_000151885.1 Dipodomys ordii | reverse complement strand
CACAGCGGAGGACAGAGCCGGGGACATAGTGGGACACAGCGGGGTTACACAGCAGGACACATCAGTGGACACAATGGGACACAGCAGGGGACACAGCAGGACACAGCGCGGGACACAGCAGGGGACACAGCGTGACACAGCTGGGGACACAGTGGGACACAGCACGAGGCACAGCAGGGGGCACAGCGTTACACAGTGGGGGACACAGCGGGACACAGCGGGACACAGGGGGACAGAGCGGGCAACAGAGCGGGACACAGCGGGGACACAGCGGGACACAGCAGGGACACAGCGGGACACAGCGGGACACAGCAGACACAGCAGGGGATACAGCGATGACACAGCGGGACACAGCGGGGGACACAGCGGGACAAAGCGGGGGATACAGCGGGACACAGGATGACACAGCGGGGTCACAGCAGTGGACAGAGCGGAACACAGCGGGGGACACAGCGGGACACAGCGGGGGACACAGCAGGATACATAGGGGACACAGCCTGGACACAACGGGGACACAGAGGGACACAGCGGGGACACAGCCTTGGTCACAGCGGGGGACACAGCGGGACACAGCGGGGGCCACAGCGGGACACACGGGGACACAGCGGAACACCGTGGGGGACAGAGCGAGGACACAGCGGCACACAGCGGGGGACACAGCAAGGACACAGCGGGACACAGCGGGGGACATAGCGGGACACAGCGGGGGACACAGCGGAACACAGCAGGGATACAGCGGGGGCACAGCGGAGGACAGCGGGGACAGAGCGGGACACAGCAGGACACAGAGGGGACACACCGGGACACAACGGGGGACACAGCGAGGGCACAGCGGGACACAGCGGGGGACAGCGGGAGAGACAGGTGGACACAGCTGGGACACAGCAGTGGACACAGCGGGACACAGTGGGGGACACAGCGGGGGACACAGCGGGACACAGCGTGTCACACATGGGACACAGGGGGGACACAGCGAGACACAGCGGGGGACACGGCAAGGACACATTGGGACACAGGGGGGACACAGCGAGACTCAGCGGGGAAAAAGCAGTACACAGCGGGTCACAGAGGGACACAGCGGGGACAATGCGGGGACTCACCGGGGGACACAGCGGGGGACAAAGCGGGACACCAAGGGACACAGTGTGACACAGCGGGACACAGCGGGGTACACAGCTGGTGACACAACAGGAAACAGCGGGGGACACAGCGGGACACAACGGTGACAAAGAGGGGGACAGAGCGGGGGACAGAGCGGGAAACAGCGGGGACACAGCGGTACCCAGCGGGGAAACAGCGGGGACTCAGGGGGGGACACAGATGGACAAAGGTGGTCACAGCGAGACACAGCGGCAACACAGAACGGACACAGCGCTAGACACAGCTGGACACAGTGGGGCAGAGCGGGGACAAAGCGGGACACAGCAGGGGAAACAGCGGGGACATAGAGTGGGACACAGCGGGGGACACAGCCAGGGACACAGCGGGGGACACAGTGGGACACAGCGGGGAACACAGCGAGGACCCAGCGGGACCCAGCAGGACACAGAGTCTATACAGCGGGGGACAGAGCGGGACACAGAGGGACACAGCGGAGGACAGAGCGGAACACAGCGAGGGACACAGGGAGGACACAGCGGGACACAGCGGGGCCACAGCGGGACATAGCGGAGGACAGAGCGGGACACAGCGGGGGACACAGGGAGGACACAGCGGGACACAGCTGGGACACAGCGGGGACACAGCGGGACATAGCGGGGGACAGAGCGGGACACAGCAGGGGACACAGCAGGGGACACAGCGGGACACAGCAGTGGACACAATGGGACACAGCAGGTGACACAGCGTGACACAGCGGGGGACACAGCGGGACACAGCGGGGGACAGTGCAGGACACAGCGGGACACAGCGGGGGATACAGCGGGACACAGCATGACACAGCGGGGTCACAGCAGTGGACAGAGCGGAACACAGCGGGGGACACAGCGGGACACAGCGTAGGACACAGCGGGATACAGAGGGGACACAGCCTGGACACAACGGGGACACAGAGGGACACAGCGGGGACACAGCATTGGTCACAGCGGGGGACACAGGGGGACACAGCGGGGGACACAGCGGGACACAGCAGCGACACAGCGGAACACCGTGGGGGACAGAGCGAGGACACAGCGACACACAGCGGGGGACACAGCAAGGAC
>NW_012313374.1:0-2201 GCF_000151885.1 Dipodomys ordii | reverse complement strand
TACAGCGGGACACAGACTGACACAGCGGGACACAGCAGAGGACACAGTGGGACACAGCGGAGGACAGAGCGACGACACAGCAGGACACAGCGGGGACACAGGGGGACTCAGCAGGGTTACAGCGGGACACAACGGGACACAGCAGGACACAGCGTGACACAGCGGGGACACAGCAGGGGCACAGCAGGGGACACAGCGTGACACAACGGGACACAGCGGGGGACACAGTAGGACAGAGCGGGGGACACAGCGGGGGACAGAGGGGGACACCACGAATAACAGAGCAAGGACACAGCAGGACCCAGCGGGACACAGCCTCGATACAGCGGGATTCACAGCGTTACACAGCGGGTTACACAGCTGGGGACACAAAGGGACACAGTGGTGGACACAGCGGGACACAGCGGGACAGAGTGGGACACAGACGGGATAAAGCGTGAGACACAGCGGGGGACAGAGCGGGAGACAGCGGGGGACACAGCGAGGACACAGAGGGACACAGCGGGGACACAGCGGAGTTCACAGCGGGACACAGCGGGTACAAAGCGGGGACAGAGCGGGACACAGCTGGACACAGCGGGACATAGCGGGGGACACAGCGGGACACAGAGGGGGACACAGTGAGGACACAGTGGGACACAGCGGGGGACACAGCGGGACACAGCGAGGAACAGCGTAGATACAGCGGGGACACAGCGTTACACAGTGTGGTACACAGCTGTGGACACAACAGGACACAGCGTGGGCACAGCGGGACACAGCGGGACACAGTGTGACACAGCGGGGACACAGCATGGGACACAGCGGGACACAGTGGGGGACACAGGGGGGACAAAGCGGGACACAGCTGGGGACAAAGCGGGACACAGCGGGACACAGCGGGGACACAGCAGGGACACAGCTGTGGACACAGAGGGACAGAGCAGGGGACACAGCAGGAGACACAGTGGGACACAGCGGGACACAGCGGGCGACACAGGGGGGACACAGCGGGACACAGGGGGGACACAGCGAAGACACATTGGGACACAACGGGGACACAGCGGGACTCAGCGGGGGACATAGCAGTACACAGCGGGACACAGCGGGTCACAGCAGGGACAGAGCGGGTGACACAGAGGGGTACACAGCGGGACACAGCAGTGGACAAAGCAGGACACAGTGGGGGACACAGCGAGGACACTGTGGGACACTGAGGGAGACACAGCAAGGACACAGCGGGACACAGTGGAACACAGCGGGACATAGTAATGACACAGCAGGGGACACAGCGGGACACAGCCGGGGACACAGCGGGACACAGCGGGGGAGACAGGGAGGACACAGCGGGACAAAGCGGGTGACACAGCGGGACACAGCGAGGGACACAGCGTCGATAGAGCAGGGACACAGCGGGGTACACAGCTGGGGACACAATGGGACACAGTGGGGGACATAGCGGGACACAACGGGACGCAGCGGGACACAGCGGGGCACAGCGGGGACAAAGCAGGAGACACAGCAGGGAACAGAGCAGGACACAGCAGGGGACACAGCGAGGACACAGCGGGACACAGCGGGGACACAGCGGGGACTCAGCGGGGGACACAGCGGGGGACAAACGGGACACCACGGAACACAGCGGGATACAGCGGGAAACAATGGGGACAAAGCGGGACTCAGCGGGGAACACAGCAGGGGACAAAGCGGGACACCACGGGACACAGTGTGACACATTGCGCCACAGCGGCGATACTGCGGGAACACAGCGGGACAAAGTGGGGGACACAGCGGGACACAGCGGGGGACACAGCAGGGGATAGCGGGGGACAGAGAGTGGACAGAATGGAACACAGCGGTGACACAGCTGGACACAGCGGGGTACAAAGCGGGACACAGCGGGCACACAGCGCGGACACAGCAGGGACACAGCAGGGGACACAGTGGGACACAGCAGGGACACAGCATGGGACACAGAGGGACACAGCGGGACACAGCGGGACACAGCGGGGCACAGCAGGGACACAGCGAGGGAAACAGCAGGGGACACAGCGGGACACACCGGGGGACATAGCAGGACACAGCAGGGGACACAGGGAGGACACAGCGGGACACATTCGGGGACACAGCGGAACACAGCGAGGGACACAGCGGGGGACACAGTGGGACACAGCGGGGTACACTGAGGGGACACAGCGGGACCCAGCGGGACACAGCGTCGA
>NW_012313373.1:0-2201 GCF_000151885.1 Dipodomys ordii | reverse complement strand
TCAAGAGGGACAGAGCGGGACACAGCGGGGACTCACCGGGGGACACAGAGGGGGACAAACTGGGACACCACGGGAAACAGTGGGACACAGCAGGACACTGCGGGGACACTACGGGAACATAGCGGGACACAGCGGGGTACACAGCGGGACACAGAGGGACACAGCAGAGGACACAGCGGGGAAAGAGCGGGACACAGCGGGTCACAGCGGGACACAGGGTGGGACAAAGCAGGAGACAGCGGGGGGCACAGCGAGGACACAGCTGGACACAGTGGGGTACACAGCAGGACACAGCGGGGGACAAGAGGAGTACACAGCGGGACACAGCGGGAAACACAGCGAGGACACAGCGGGGGACACCGGGAGACACTGCCGGACACGGCGGAGGACACAGCGAGGACACATTGGGACACAGCGGGGACACAGCGGGAGATACAGGGGGCACACAGCGGGACACAGCGGGGGACACAGCGAGGACACATTGGGACACAGCGGGGACACAGCGGGACTCAGCATGGGACCCAACAGTATACAGCGGGACACAGCGCGACACATCTGGGAAACAGCAGGGACACATGAGGGACACAGGGAGGACACAGCGGGACACTGCGTGGACACAGCGGGGAATCACCGGGGACACTGCGGGGGACAAAGCGAGGCACCACGGGACACAGCGGGACACAGTGGTGGACAAGGGGGAGACAGAGCGGGAACATAGCTGGACACAGCAGGGTACACAGCGGGACACAGCGGGGGAAACAGCGGGTACACAGCGGGACACAGCGGGGGACACAGCGAGGACACATTGGGACATAGCGGGGACACAGCGGGACACATCGGGGGACACAGCGAGGACACAGTGGAACACAGCGTGGGACACAGCGAGGACACAGCGGGAAACAGCGGGACACAGCGGGGGACACAGCGAGGACACAGCAGGACACAGTGGGCGAAACAGCGGGACACAGCGGGGACACAGCAGTGGACACAGCGGGACAGAACGGGGGACACAGCGGGACACAGCGGTGGACACAGCGGGACACAGTGGTGGACACAGCAAGGACACAGCGGGACACAGCGGGACACAGCGTCGATACAGCGGGGACACAGCGGACACTGCGGGGTATACAGCTGGGGACACAACAGGGCACATCGGGGAACACAGCGAGGACACAGCGGAACACAGCATGGGACAAAGCGAGGATACAGGGGGACACAGCGGGACACACGGGACACAGCAGGAACACAGCAGTAGACAAAGCGGGACACAGCAGGGGACACAGCGGGACACACCGGGGGACACAGGCAGGACACAGCAAGACACAGCAGGGGACACAGGGAGACACTGCCAGACACGGCGGGGGACACAGCGAGGACACATTGGGACACAGCGGGGACACAGCGGGACTCAGCGGGGGACACAGCAAGTGACAAAGCCGGACACCACGGAACACAGTGTGACACAGCAGGACACAGCGGGGACACTGCGGGGACACAGGCGGACACACCGGGGGACACAGCGGGACACAGCGGGGGACACAGCGGGGGACAGTAGGGGACACAGCGGGGTACTCAGCGGGACACAGCGGGTACACAGCGGGGACACAGAAGGATACAGCGGGACACAGCAGAACACAGCGGAGGACACAGCGGGGGACAGAGCGACGACACTGCGGGACACAGGGGGGACACAGGGGGACTCAGCAGGGTCACAGCTGGACACAGCAGGGACACAGCGTGGGACACAGCGGGACACAATGGGACACATCAGGGGACACAGCAGGAAACTGCGGGGGACTCAGCGGGGGACAGAGCAGGACACAACGGGGAACACAGCGAGGACACAGTGGGACAGACCGTCGATACAGCGGGGACACAGTGTTACACAGTGGGTTACAGAGCTGGGAATACAAAGGGACACAGTGGGGGACACAGCGGGACTCAGCGGGACACAGACGGGACACAGCGTGAGACACAGCATGGGACAGAGCTGAGACAGCGGGGACACAGTGAGGACACGGCGGGACACAGCGGGGACACAGCGGGGACTCAGTGGAGGACACAGCGGGGGACAAAGCGGGACATCACGTGAACACAGCGGGACACAGCGGGAAACAGCGGGGACGCTCTGGGGACTCAGCGGGACACAGTGGGGGACACAGCGGGACACAGCGGGATACAGCGGGGGGACACAGCGTTGA
>NW_012313372.1:0-2201 GCF_000151885.1 Dipodomys ordii | reverse complement strand
CCAGCAGGACACAGCGGGGACACATGCGGGACCCAGCGGGGAAATTCTTGCGAGGACACAGTGGGACACAGCGGGGGACACAGCGAGAACACAGCGGGGGACACAGCGAGGACCCAGCGGGACCCAGCGGGACACAGCGTCGATACAGCGGGCACACAGCGTTACACAGCGTGGTACACAGCTGTAGACACAACGGGACTCAGTGGGGGCACAGCGGCACACAGCGGGACACAGTGGGACACAGCAGGGACAAAGCGTGAGACACAGCGGGGGACAGAGCTGGAGACAGCGGGGGACACAGCAAGGACACAGCAGGACACAGCGGTGACACAGAGGGGACTCAGCGGAGGACACAGCGGGAGACAAAGAGGGACACCACGGAACACAGCGGGACACAGCGGGAAACAGCAGTGACCCTGCCTGGACACAGTGGGACACAGCGGGGGACACAGCGGGGGACAGTGGAGACAGAGAGTGGCCACAGCGAGACAAGGCGGTGACATAGCAGGACACAGCGGGGTACACAGCAGGACACAGCGGGCACATAGCGGGGACACAGCAGGTCACAGCGGGACACAGCGGGGACACAGTGGGACACAGCGGGACACAGCGGGGGACACAGCGGGACACAGTGGGGGACCCAGTGAGGACACAGCGGGACACAGCAGGGGACACAGCGAGGACACAGCGGGGGACACAGCGGGGGACAGAGCGGGACACAGCGGGGAACACAGCGAGGACACAGCGGGACACAGCGGGACACAGCGTCGATAAAGTGGGGACACAGCGTTACATAGCGTGGTACACAGCTGTGGACACAACGGGACACAGTGGGGGCACAGCCGGACACAGCGGGACACAGTGGGACACAGCGGGGACAAAGCGTGAGACACAGCGGGGGACAGAGAGGGAGACAGCAGGGGACACAGCGAGGACACAGCGGGACACAGCGGTGACACAGCGGGGACAAGGCGGGGGACACAACGGGACACGGCGGGGGACACTGCGGGATACAGTGAGGGACAGAGCGTGGGACACAGCGAGACACAGCGGAACAAAGCGGGGGACAAAGCGGGACACAGCACAGACAGAGAAGGGCCACAGCGGGACACCGCGGTGACACAGCTGGACCCAGCGGGGTACACAGCGGGACACAGCGGGCACACAGCGGGGACACAGCGGGACACAGCGGGGACACAGCAGGATTAAGCGGGACACAGCAGGGGACACAGCGGGGGACACAGCGAGGACACAGCGGGACACAGCGGGGTACACAGAGAGGACACCGCGGGGGACACAGCAGGGGACACAGCGGGACACAGCGGGGAACACAGCGAGGACACAGCGGGACACAGCGGGACACATCGTCGATACAGAGGGGACTCAGCGGGGGACACAGCGGGGAAACAGCGGGGGACAAAGTGGGATACCACGGGACACAGTGTGACACAGCGGGACACAGCGGAGACATTGCGGGGACGCTGCAGGAAAAAGCGGGGGACACGGCGGGACACAGTGGGACACAGCGGGGGACACAGCGGGGGACAGCGGAGACAGAGATGGGCCACAGCGGGACACAGCGGTGACACAGCTGGACACAGCGGGTTACACAGCGGGACACAGCGGGCACACCGGGGACACAGCGGGACACAGCGGGACACAGCGGAGACACAGTGGGACACAGCGGGACAAAGCGGGGGACACAGCGGGACACAGCTGGGGACACAGCGAGGACACAGTGGGACACAGCGGGGGACACAGTGAGGACACAGCAGGACACAGCCGGGGAAAAAGCGGGACATAGCGGGGACACAGCAGTGGACAAAGGGGGACACAGTGGGGACACAGCCATACACAGCGGGGGAAACAGTGGGGGACACAGCGGGACACAATAGGACACAGCGGGGGACACATGGGGGACACAGCAGGACACAGCGGGGACACAGCGGGACTCAGCGGGGGACACAGCAGTATACAGAAGGACACAGCGGGGACACAGCAGGGACACAGTTGGGGACACAGCGGGACACAGCGGGACACAACGGGGAACAGAGCGGGACACAGAGGGGGACACAGAGGGGTACACAGCGGGACACAGCTGGGAACACAGGGAGGACACAGCGGGACAAAGTGGGACACAGCGTCGATACAGCGGGAACACAGCACGACAGAGCGGGTATACAGCTGGGGACACAACGGGA
>NW_012313371.1:0-1215 GCF_000151885.1 Dipodomys ordii | reverse complement strand
ACAGCGAGGACAAGCGGGACACAGCGGGACACAGCGAGGTACACTGCGGGAACATAGCGGGACACAGCGGGGTACACAGAGTGACACAGCGGGACACAGCTTGGGATACACGGAGGTCACAGCTGGACACAGTGGGGGACACAGCGAGGACACAGCGGTACAGTGTGTTGCGGGATACAGCGGGGGACACAGCGGGAGACAGCGGGGGACACAGCGAGGACACAGCGGGACACAGTTGCGACACAGAGGGGACTCAGTGGGGGACACAGCGGGGGACAAAGCAGGACACCATGGGACAGTGTGACACAGCGGGACACAGCGGGGACACTGCACGGACACAGCGGTACAAAGCGGGGGACACAGCGGGGACTCAGCGGGACACACAGCGGGGGACAAAGCGGGACACCACGGAACACAGCGGGTCACAGCGGGAAACAGCGGTGACCCTGTGGGGACACAGCGGGACCCAGTGGGGGACACAGCGGGACACAGCGGGGACTCACCTGGGGACACAGTGAAGGACAAACTGGGACACCACGGGACACAGTGGGACACAGCGGGACACAGCGGGGACACTGCGCGAACGTAGCGGGACACAGCGGGGGACACAGGGGGACACAGCGGGACACAGCAAGGACAGAGCGGGACACAGCGGGACACAGCGGGGACACTGCGGGAACATAGTGGGACACAGCGGGGTACACAGCAGGACACAGCAGTGGACACAGCGGGAACACAGCTGGACACAGCGGGGTACACAGTGGGACACAGGGGGCACACAGTGGGGACACAGCGGGGGACACAGCGGGACACAGCGGGTCACAGCGGGGGACACAGCGGGGGACAGCAGAGGACAGAGAGTGGACACAGCGGACACAGCGGGGTACACAGAGGGACACAGCGGGCACACAGTGGGGACACAGCGGGACAAAGCAGGACACAGCAGGGACAGAGCAGGACAGAGCGTACACAGCGAGGACACATTGGGACACAGCGGGACACAGAGGAACTCAGCGGGAGACACAGCAGTACACAGCGGGAAACAGTGTGACACACCGGGGAGACAGCAGGGACACAGTGGGGGACACAGCAGGACACAGCGGGTCACAGCGGGGGACACAGCGGGACACAGCGGGGGACACAGCGAGGACACAGCTGGACACAGTTGCGACACAGAGGGGACTCAGTGGGGGGACACAGCCGGGGGGACAAAGC
>NW_012313370.1:0-2201 GCF_000151885.1 Dipodomys ordii | reverse complement strand
TCTGCTCTCCCGCTTGTGCTTCTCCTGCTTCTCCTGCTTCTCGTCTGCTTCTCTTCGTCGGCTTCTCTTTCTATTTCTGCTTCTGCTTCTTCTGATTCTGATTCTTCTCCTTCTCCTTCTGCTTCTGCTTCTTCTGCATCTCCTGCTTCTCCTTCTGCATCTCCTTCTGCTTGTGCTTTTCCTTCTGCTTCTTCTTCTGCTTCGGCTTCTCCTTCTCCTTCTTCTCCGTCTGCTTCTGTTTCTTCTGCTGTTCCTGCGTCTCCTTCTGCTTCTCCTTCTGTTTCTCCTTCTCGTTCTTCTGCTATTCCTTCTGCTTCTCTTTCTGGTTCTGCATCTTCAGCTTGTTCTGCTACTGATTCTGCTTCTTCTGTTTCTTCTGCTTCTCCTTCTGCTTCTCCTTCTGCTTTTGCTTCTCTTTCTGCTTCTGCTTCTCCTTCTGGTTCTCCTTCTTCTCCAGATTCTGCTTCTTCTGCTTCTCCTGCTTCTCCTTCTGCTTTAGGTCCTGCTTTTGCTTCTTCGGCTTCTTCTGCTTCTATTTTTGCTTCTCCTTCTGTTTCTGCTTCTCTTTCTGCTTCTGCTTCTTCTCCTTCTTCTATTTCTTCTGATTCTGCTTCTCCTGCTTCTGCTTCTCCTGCTTCTTCTTCTGTTTCTCTTTATGCTTCTCCTTCTGCTTCTCCTTCTTCTGCTTCTTCTACTGCTTCTGCTTCTCCTTCTGCATCTTCTTCTGTTTCAATTTCTCCTTGTTCTGATTTTCATTCTGCTTCTGCTTCTCCTGCTTCTGCTTCTTCTGCTTCTCCTTCTTCTCCTTCTCATTCTCCTTCTCTTTCTGCTTCTGCTTATCCTTCTGTTTCTCCTACTCCTAATCCTTCTCTTTCTCCTTGTTCTTCTTCTGCTTCTCGTTCTTCTGCTTCTTCTGCTTGTTCTGTTTCTTCTGCTTCTACTTTTCCAGCTTCTGCTGCTTCTGCTTCTCCTTCTGCTTCAGGTTCTCCTTATGATTCTTCGGCTTCTTCTGTTTCTTCTGCTTCTGCTTCACCTGCTACTGCTTCTTCTGCTTCTTCTGCTTCTCTTTCTGCTTCTCCTTCTGCTTCTGCTTCTCCTTCTGCTCCTTCTCCTTCTTCTGTTTTTTCTTCTTCTTCTGCTTCTCCCGCTTCTGCTTCTTCTGCTTCTCCTGCTTGTCCTTCTCCTTCTGCTTCTCCTTCTCCTTCTTCTCCTTCTCTTTGTGCTTCTGCTTCTGCTTCTTCTGATTCTCCAACTTCTCCTTCTTCTTCTCCTTCTGTTTCTGCTTCTCTTTCTGCTTCTGCATCTCCTTCTGCTTCATATTCTCCTGCTCTTTCTCCTTCTTCTGTTTCTCCCTCTGCTTCTGCTTCTATGCTTCATCTTTATCTTCTGCTTCTGCTTCTCCTGCTTCTGCTTCTTGTGCTTCTACTGCTTCTTCTTCTGCTTCTGTTTCTTCTGCTTCTACTTCTCTTTCTGCTTCTGCTTCTCCTGCTTGTTTTTCTGCTTCTTCTGCTGCTTCTCCTTCTGCTGCTTCTTCTACTTCTCCTACTGCTTCTCTTTTTGCTTCTCCTTCTGCTTCTGCTTCTGCTTCTTCTGTTTCTCCTGCCTGAATTTCTGGTTCTACTTCTTCTGCTGCTTCTCCGTCTGCTTCTGCTTCTCCTTCTGCTAATGTTTCTGCTTCTTCTGCTTCTTCTCTTTCGGATTCTCCTGCTTCTGCTTCTTGTGCTTCTCCTGCTTCTCTTTCTGCTTCTCATTCCGCTTCTGCTTCTCCTTCTGCTTCTGCTTCTCCTCCTTCTCCTTCTACTTCTGCTTCTCCTTCATCTTCTGCTTCTTCTGCTTCTCCTGCTTCTCCTTCTGCATCTCCTTCTGCTTGTGCTTCTCCTATGCTTCTTCTTCTGCCTCTGCTTCTCCTTCTCCATCTATTGCTACTCCTTTTGCTTCTGCTTCATCTGCTTTTCCTGCTTCTCCTTCTGCTTCTGCTTCTTCTGCTTCTCCTTCTGCATCTTCTTCTGCTTCTGCTTCTCATTTCCTTCATCTGCTTCTCCATCTTAATCTCCTACTGCTTCTCCTTCTGTTTCCCTACTCCTTCTTGTTCTTCTGCCTATTCCTTCTGCTTCTCATTCTGCTTCTGCTGCAACTGCTACTGCTTCTACTTCTTCTGCTTCCCCTCTGCTTTTGATTCTCTTTCTGCTTCTGCTTCTCCT
>NW_012313369.1:0-2201 GCF_000151885.1 Dipodomys ordii | reverse complement strand
TCAGAAGCAAAGCAGAAGGAGAGCAGAAAGAGAAGCAGAAGAAACAGAAGAAGCAGAGGCAGTAGCAGAAGCAGAAGATGCAGAAGCAGAAGGAGAAGCAGAAGAAAAGCAGAAGAACGAGAAGGAGAAGGAGAAACAGAAGGAGAAGCAGAAAGAGAAGCAGAAGAAGGAGCAGGAGAAGGAAAAGCAGCAGGTGAAGCAGAAAGAGCAGCAGAAGGAGAAGCAGGAGATGCAGAAACAGGAGAAGCAGAAGCAGAAGATACAGGAGAAGGACAAGAAGCAGAAGCAGAAGGAGAAGCAGAAGCAGAAGGAGAAGCAGAAAGAGAAGGAGGGGAAGCAGAAGAAGCAGAAGCAGGAGAAGCAGAAGCATAAGAATCTGAAGAAGCAGAAGCAAAACCTGAAGCAGAAGGAGAAGCAGGAGAAGCAGAAGAAGCAGAATCTGGAGAAGCAGAATGAGATGCTGAAGGAGAAGCAGAAGCAGAAAGAGAATCAAAAGCAAAAGGAGAAGCAGAAGAAACAGAAGAAGCAGAAGCAGTAGCCGTTGTAGCAGAAGCAGAAGCAGAAGCCGAAGGAAAAGCAGAAGAACAAGGAGAAGGAGAAACAGAAGGAGAAGCAGAAGGAGAAGCAGAAAGAGAAGCAGGTAAAGCAGAAGAAGAAGAAGCAGAAGGAGAAGCAGAAGGAGAAGCAGAAGAAGGAGAAGGAGAAGCAGAAGCAGAAGAAGATGCAGAAGGAGAAGCAGGAGAAGCAGAAGAAGCAGAAGCAGAAGGAGAAGCAGGAAAAGCAGAAGAAGCCGAAGCAAAAGGAGAAGCAAAAGAAGGAGAAGGAGAAGCAGAAGCAGAAGAAGAAGCATAAGGAAAAGCACAAGCAGAAGGAGATGCAGAAGGAGAAGCAGGAGAAGCAGAAGAAGCAGAAGATGAAAGAGAAGCAGAAGTAGGAGAAGGAGAAGGAGGAGAAGTAGAAGCAGAAGGACAAGTAGAAGCGGAATGAGAAGCAGAAAGAGTAGCAGGAGAAGCACAAGAAGCAGAAGCAGGAGAAGCCGAAAGAGAAGAAGCAGAAACAGAAGCAGAAGTAGAAGCAGAAGCAGAAGGAGAGGCAGCAGAACAAGTAGAACCAGAAATTCAGGCAGGAGAAACAGAAGAAGCAGAAGCAGAAAGAGAAGCAAAAAGAGAAGCAGAAGGAGAAGTAGAAGAAGCAGCAGAAGGAGAAGCAGCAGAAGAAGCAGAAAAACAAGCAGGAGAAGCCGAAGCAGAAAGAGAAGTAGAAGCAGAAGAAGCAGAGGCAGAAGAAGAAGCAGTAGAAGCATAAGAAGCAGAAGCAGGAGAAGCAGAAGCAGAAGAACAAAAAGAAGAATAAGAAGCAGAAGCAGAAGCAGAGGGAAAAACAGAAGGAGGAGAAGGAGCAGCAGAATAAGAAGCAGGAGATGGAGAAGCAGAAAGAGAAGCAGAAACAGAAGGAGAATAAGAAGGATTAGTTGGAGAATCAGAAGAAGCAGAAGCAGAAAGAGAAGCAGAAGGAGAAGCAGAAGGAGGAGAAGGAGAAGGAGAAGCCGAAAGACAAGCAGAACGAGAAGCAGGAGAAGCAGAAGCAGGAGAACCAGAAGCAAAAGAAACAGAAGAAGGAGAAGAAGCAGAAGCAGAAGGAGTAGCAGAAAGAGAAGTAAAGCAGAAAGAGAAGCAGGAGAAGCAGAAGAAGCAGCAGCAGGAGAAGCAGAAGCAGAAGAAGCCGAAGAAGCAGAAGCAGAACCTGAAGAAGAAGGAGAAGCAGGAGAAGCAGAAGAAGCAGAAGCAGAAGGAGAAGCAGGAAAAGCAAAAGAAGCCGAAGCAAAAGGAGAAGCAAAAGAAGGAGAAGGAGAAACAGAGGCAGAAGACGAAGCATAAGCACAAGCACAAGCAGAAGGAGATGCAGAAGGAGAAGCAGGAGAAGCAGAAGAAGCAGCAGCTGAAGGAGAAGAAGAAGTAGGAGAAGGAGAAGCAGGAGAAGCAGAAGCAGAAAGAGAAGCAGAAGCGGAATGAGAAGCAGAAAGAGAAGCAGGAGAAGCACAAGATGCAGAAGCAGGAGAAGCCGAAGAGAAGAAGTAGAAGAAGCAGAAACTGAAGCAGAAGAGAAGCAGAGGAGATGGAGAAGCAGCAGAAGAAGTAGAACCAGAAATTCAGGCAGGAGAAACACAAGAAGCAGAAGCAGAGCAGAGAGAGCAAAAGAGA
>NW_012313368.1:0-2201 GCF_000151885.1 Dipodomys ordii | reverse complement strand
GAGAAGGAGAACAGAAGGAGAAACAGAAGGAGAAGCAGAAAGTGACGCAGGTAAAGCAGACGAAGAAGAAGCAAAAGGAGAATCAGAAGGAGAAGCAGAAGAAGGAGAAGGAGAAGCAGAAGCAGAAGAAGATGCAGAAGGAGAAGCAGGAGAAGCAGAAGAAGCAGAAGCAGGAGGAGAAGCAGGAAAAGCAGAAGAAGCAGAAGCAAAAGGAGAAGCAAAAGAAGGAGAAGGAGAAGCAGAAGCAGAAGCATAAGGAAAAGCACAAGCAGAAGGAGATGCAGAAGGAGAAGCAGGAGAAGCAGAAGAAGCAGAAGCTGAAGGAGAAGCAGAAGTAGGAGAAGGTGAAGGAGGAGAAGCAGAAGGAGAAGCAGAAGCAGAATGAGAAGCAGAAAGAGAAGCAGGAGAAGGACAAGAAGCAGAAGCAGGAGAAGCCGAAAGAGAAGAAGCAGAAGAAGCAGAAACATTAGCAGAACGAGAAGCAGAAGCAGAAGGAGAAGCAGCAGAAGAAGTAGAACCAGAAATTCAGGCAGGAGAAACAGAAGAAGCAGAAGCAGAAGCAGAAGGAGAAGCAAAAAGAGAAGCACAAGGAGTAGTAAAAGAAGCAGCAGAAGGAGAAGCAGCAGAAGAAGCAGAAAAAACAAGCAGGAGAAGCAGAAGCAGAAAGAGAATTAGAAGCTGAAGAAGCAGAACCAGAAGAGAAGCAGTAGAAGCATAAGAAGCAGAAGCAGGAGAAGCAGAGCAGAGAAAAGAGAGCATAAGAAGCAGAAATAGAAGCAGAGGAAGAAAAAGAAGAAGCTAAGAAAGCAGAAATAGAAGCAGAGGGAGAAACGAAAGAAGGAGAAGGAGCAGCAGAAGGTGAAGCAGAAGGAGATGCAGAAGCAGAAAAGAGAAGCAGAAACAGAAGGAGAAGTTGGAGAATCAGAAGAAGCAGAAGCAGAAAGAGAAGCAGAAGAGGGAGAAGGAGAAGCAGAAGCAGAAGGACAATCAGGATAAGCAGAAGAAGCAGAAGCGGGAGAAGCAGAAGAAGAAGAAGAAGAAGAAACAGAAGAAGGAGAAGGAGCAGAAGGAGAAGCAGAAGCAGAAGGAGAAGCAGAAATAGAAACAGAAGCAGAAGAAGCAGTTGCAGGAGAAGCAGAAGCAGAAGAAACAGAAGAAGATGAAGAAGCAGAAGGAGAACCTGAAGCAGAAGGAGAAGCAGAAGCATCAGAAGCTGGAAAAGCAGAAGCAGAAGATACAGAACAAGCAGAAGAAGCAGAAGCAGAACGAGAAGCAGAAGAATAAGAAGGAGAAAGAGAAGGATTAGGAGGAGAAGGAGCAGAAGCAGAATTAGAAGCAGAAAGAGAAGCAGAAGGAGAAGCAGAAAGAGAAACAGAAGAAGCAGAAGCAGGAGAAGCAGAAGCAGAAGCAGAATGAGCAGCACAAGAAGGAGAAATTGAAGGAGAAGGAGAATGAGACGGAGAAGCAGAAGGAGAAGTAGGAGAAGCAGAAGAAGGAGAAGCAGGAGAAGCAGATGCAGAAGAAACAGAAGAAGGAGAAGAGCAGAAGCAGAAGGAGAAACAGAAGCAGAAGGAGAAGCAGAAGAAGCAGAAGCTGAAGCAGAAGAAACTGAAAAAGCAGAAAAAGCAGAAGAAGCAGAAGAAGAAGAAGCAGGAAAAGCAGAAGAAGAAGAAGAAGGAGAAAGAGAAGGATTAGGAGTAGGAGAAACAGACGGATAAGCAGAAGCAGAAAGGGAAGGAGAAGGAGAAGGAGAAGCAGGAGAAGCAGAAGAAGCAGAAGCAGGAGAAGCAGAAGCAGAATGAAAAGCAGAAGAAGGAGAAATTAAAACAGAAGTAGATGCAGAAGGAGAAGCAGAAGCAGAAGCAGAAGGAGAAGCAGAAGAAGGAGAAGGAGAAGCAGAAGGATAAGAATAAAGAGAAACAGAAGCAGAAGCAGGAGAAGCAGAATCAGGAGAAGCAGAAGAAATAGAAGAAGGAGAAGAAGCAGAAGCAGAAAGAGAAGCAGATACAGAAGGAGAAGCAGAAAGAGAAGCAGAAGAAGTCGAAGAAGCAGAAGCAGAACCTGAAGCGGAAGGAGAAGCAGTGAAGCAGATCTGGAGAAGATGAAGGAGAACTAGAAGGAGAAGCAGAAGCAGAAAGAGAAGCTAAAGCAGAGGAGAAGTCAGAGAACAGAAGATGCAGAGCAGTAGCAGAAAAAGCTGA
>NW_012313367.1:0-2201 GCF_000151885.1 Dipodomys ordii | reverse complement strand
AGCTGGGACACAGCGGGACACAGCGGGACACAGCGGGGACACAGCGGGACACAGCGGGGGACACAGCGGGGGACACAACGGGACACAGCGGGGGACAAAGCGGGGGACAGCGGGGACACACATGCAGACAGCGGGGACATAACGGGACACAGCGGGGGACATCGGGGACACAGCGGGACACAGCAGGGACACAGCAGGGACACAGCGGGTCACAGCGGGGACACAGTGTGGGACACAGAGAGGACACAGCGGGACACAGAGGGATACATAGAGAGGACACAGCGTGACACATGGGGACACAGCGGGACACAGCGGGGGACACAGAGAGGACAAAGCGGGATACAAATGGGGACACAGCAAGGACACAGCAGGACACAGCGGGAAAGAGCGGGACACAGCGGGGGACACAGCCGGGGACACAGCGGGACACAGCAGGACACAGCGGGGGACACAGCATGGACACATCGGGTCACAGCGGGGACACAATGGGGGACACAGCAAGGACACAGCGAGACACAGAGGGTTACACAGCGAGGACACAGCGTGACACATGGGGACCCAGCGGGACCCAGTGGGCGATCCAGCGAGGACACAGCGGGACACAAATGGGGACAAAGCAAGGACACAGCAGGACACAGCGTGAAAGAGCGGGACACAGCAGGGGACACAGCCTGGGACACAGCGGGACACAGCAGGGTTCACAGAGGGACATAGCAGTTACAAAGCGAGGACATACCAGGGACACAGCGGGACACAGCGGGGACACAGCCGGGACACAGCGGGACACAGCGGGGAAATAGTGGGGGACACAGTGGGGGACACAGCGGGATACAGAAGGACACAGCGAGGACACAGTGGGACACAGGAGGACACAGCGGGGACACAGCGGGATACAGAAGGACACAGCGAGGACACAGCGGGGACATAGGGGGACACTGCGGGACACAGCGGGGACACAGAGGGACATAGTGAATACACAGCGAGGACACACCAGGGACACAACGGGACACAACGGGGACACAGCGGGGACACAGCGGGACCCAGCGGGACCCAGCGGGGACACAGCGTGGACACAGCGGGACACAGTGTGGGACATAGACGCGGACACAGCAGGACACAGCGGGCCACAGCGGGGACACAGCAGGACACAGCGGGACACAGCGGGGACACAGCGGGGGACACAGTGGGGGACACAGCAGTAAACCGCGGGGGACACAGCGAGACTCAGCGGGGGACACAGCAAAGAACACAGCAGGACACAGCAGGGGACACAGGGGAACACAGCGGGACACAGCCGGACACAGCTGGGGACACAGCGGGTGACACAGCGGGGGAAACATCGAGAAACAGCGGGGGACACAGCGAGGACACAGCAGGACACAGCGGGGGACCCAGCGAGGACACAGCGTGACACATGGGGACACAGCGGGACACAGCGGGGGACCCAGTGAGGACACAGCGGTACACAAATGGGGACACAGCAAGGACACAGGGGGACACAGCGGGAAAGAGCGGGACACAGCAGGGGACACAGCCGGGGACACAGTGGGACACAGCAGGGGACACAGCGGGGACACAGCGGGACACAGTGTGGACACAGCAGGACACTGCATGGTACACAGCGGGACACAGGGGGACACAGCGGGACACAGCAGGGACACAGCACGGGACAAAGTGGGTCACAGTGGGGTACACAGCGGGACACAGCGGGGACACAGCAGGGGCACAGTGGGAAACAGCGGGACACAGCGGGGGACAAAGCGGGACACACCAGAACACAGCAGGACACAGCACGGGACACAGTGGAGACACAGAGCTGCACACAGCGGGAGAGAGTGGAACACAGCACGGACACAGCAGGGACACAGCGGACATAGCGTGGACAAAGCCAGGACAGATCGGGACACAGAGGTACACAGCGAGGGACACAGCAGGGGACACTGGGGACAAACCGGGGAAAAATGGGGACAAAGCAGGACACAGCTAGGAAACAGCGGGGACACAACGGGGACACAGCAGGGGACACAGTGGGACACAGTAGGGGATACAGTGAGGACACAGAGGGGACATAGGTGGACACTGCGGGACACAGTGGGACACAGCGGGGACACAGAGGGACATAGCAGATACAGAGCGAGGACACACCAGGGACACAGCGGGACACAGTTGTGACAGAGCTGGGACACAGTTGGGACACAGTT
>NW_012313366.1:0-2201 GCF_000151885.1 Dipodomys ordii | reverse complement strand
CAGTACACAGCGAGACACAGGTTGGGACACAGCGGGGACACAACGGGACACTGTGGGGGCACAGCGGGACACAGTGGGACACAGCGGTGACAAAGAATGAGACACAGCAGGGGACAGAGCGGGAGACAGTGTGGGACACAGCGAGGACACAGCGGGACACAGCGGGGACACAGAGGTGACTCAGTGGGGGACAAAGCGGGGGACAAAGCGGCACACCACAGAACACAGCGGGACACAGCGGGAAAAAGCGGTGACCCTGCGGGGACACAGTGGGGCACAGCGGGGGACACAGCGGGGCACAGCGGGACACAGTGCGTGACACAGCTGGACATAATGGGGGACAGAGCATGGGACACAAAGAGACACAGCGGGGACAAAGCTGGACACAATGGGGTACACAGAGGGACACAGCGGGGAAACAGCGTGACACAGCGGGACAAAGCTGGACACCGGGGGGGACACAGCGGGGGACAAAGCGGGACACAGCGGGGGACACAGCGGGGGACACAGCGGGACACAGCAGGGAACACAGCGAGGACACAGAGGGACCCAGCGGGACACAGCGTCGATACAGCAGGTACACAGCGTTACACAGCGTGGTACACAGCTGTGGACAAAACGGGACACTGTGGGGGCACAGCGGGACACAGCGGGACACAGTGGGACACAGCGGGGACAAAGCGTGACACACAGCAGGGGACAGAGCAGGAGACAGCGGGGGACACAGCGAGGACACAGCAGGAAACAGCAGTGACCTGCGGGGACACAGCGGGACACAGCAGAGGACACAGTGGGACACAGCGTGGGACACAGCGAGGACACAGCGGGACACAGCAGGGGACACAGCAAGGACACAGCAGAACACAGCGGGGGACAAAGCAGTACACAGCGGGGGACACAGTGTGGGACACAGCGGGACACAGAGGGGGACATATGGGGGACACAGCAGGACTCAGCGGGGGACACAGCAGTACACAGCGGGACATAGCGGGACACAGCGGGGGACACAGAGGGGTACACAGCGGGACACAGCGGGGAACACAGCGAGGACACAGCAGGACCCAACGGGACACAGCTTCGATACAGCGGGGACACAGCGGGACACAGCGGGGTACAAAACTGGGGACACAACGGGACACAGCGGGGGACACCACGAGGACACAGCAGAACACAGCGTGGGACACAACGAGGACACAGCGGAACACAGCGGGACACAACGGGACACAGGGCGGACACAGCAGTAGACACATCGGGACACAGCGGGGGACACAGCGGGACACAGCGGGGAACACAGGGAGCACACAGCGGGACCCAGTGGAACACAGCGTCGATACAGCGGGGACACATCGGGACACAGCGGGGTATACAGCTGGGGACACAACGGGACACAGCGGGGGACACAGCGAGGACACAGCGGGACACAGCGGGAACACTGCGGGAACATAGCGGGACACAGCGGGGTACACAGCGGGAAACAGCGGGACACAGCGGGACACAGCTTGGGACACAGCGGGGATACAGCGGGACACAATGGGGACACAAAGGGGACTCAGCGGGGGAAACAGCGGGGGAAAAAGCGGGACACCATGGGACACAATGTGACACAGCAGGACACAGAGGGAACACTGCGTCGACACAGCGGGACAAAGCGGGGGACACAGCGGGACACAGCGGGACACACAAGGCACAGCGGGACAAAGCGGGGGACACAGCGGGACACAGCGGGGGACAAAGCGGGACACAGCGGGGGACACAGGGGACACAGCGGAGTCACAGCGGGGACACAGCGGGACCCAGCAGGACACAGCGGGGGACACAGCGGGACACAGCGGGACACAGCGGGGGACACTGCAGGGACACATTGGGACACAGTAGGACACAGCGTGGGACAAAGCAGGAGACAGCGGAGGACACAGCGTGGACACCGCTGGACACAGCGGGAACACAGAGGGGACTCAGCAGGGGACATAGAGGGAAAAAAGCGGGACACCACGGGTCACAGTAGGACACAGCGGGACACAGCAGGGACACTGCGGGACACAGCCAGGGGACACAGCGGTGGACAGCGGGGGACAGAGAAGGGACACAGCGTGACACAGAGGGGACACAGCTGGACAGAGAAGGGTACACAGCGGGACACAGCGGACACACAGCGGACACACAGCGGGGACAGAGCTGGACACAGAGGGACACAGAAGTGA
>NW_012313365.1:0-2201 GCF_000151885.1 Dipodomys ordii | reverse complement strand
CGGGGGACAAAGCGGGGACACAGGGGGACACAGCGTGGAACACAGCGAGGACACAGCGGTACACAGCGGGACACAGCGGGGGACAAAGCGAGGACACAGCGGGACCCAGCGGGACACAGCGTCGATAAATCGGGGACACAGCGGGACACAGCGGAACACAGCGGGGGACACAGCGGGACACATCGGGGGACACAGCAAGACACAGCGGGAAACAGCGGGGGACACAGCGAGGACACAGCGGGACATAGCGGGGAAATCAGCGGGACACAAAGGGGAAACAGCCGTCTACCCAGCGGGACACAGCAGGGGACACAGCGGCACACAGCAGGAGACAAAACGGGGGACACAGCGGGACACAGCCAGACACAGCGGGGGACACAGGTGGGACACAGCGGGACACAGCGGGGACACAGCGGGACTCAGCGGGGGACACAGCGGGACACAGAGGGACACAGCGGGACACAGCGGGACACAGCAGGGGACACAGCGGGACACAGAGGTGGACACCGAAGGGTACACAATGGGACACATCGGGGGACACAGCGAGGGCACAGTGGAACACAGCGTGGGAAACAGCGAGGACACAGCGGGACACAGGGGGACACAGCAGAACACAGCGGGACACAGCAGGGACACAGCAGTAGACACAGCGGGACACAGCGGGGGACACAGCTGGACACAGCGGGGGACACAGCGAGTACACAGCCGGACCCAGCGGGACACTGCGGGGACACTGCGGGAACATAGAGGGACACAGCAGAGTACACAGCGGGACACACTAGGTACACAGAGGTGGGACACAGAGGAGTACACAGCGGGACACAGCGTGGAACACAGCGAGGACACAGCGGGGACACAGCGGGACACAGTGGGTTACACAGCTGGGTTCACAAAGGGATACATCGGGGGACACAGCGAGGACATAGCGGAACACAGCGTGGGACACAGCGAGGACACAGCGGGACACAGCGGGACACAGCAGGGACACAGCAGTAAACACAGCAGGACACAGCGGGGGACACGGCGGGACACAGCTGGAGACACAGAGAGGACACAGCGGGACACAGCGAAACACAGCGGGGGACACAGCGGGACACATCGGGGGACACAGCGAGGTCACAGCACGACACAGCGGGGGACACAGCGAGGACACAGCGGGACATAGCGGGGCAATCGGCGGGACACAAAGGGGAGACAGCAGTGGACACAGTGGGACACAGCAGGGGACACAGCGGGACACAGCGGGGGACACAGCGAGACACAGCGGGACACAGCGGGGGACACAGGTGGGACACAGCGGGACACAGCGGGACAAAGCGGGGGACACAGGTGGGACACAGCGGGACACAGAGGGGACACAGCAGGACACAGCGGGACACAGCGGGGGACACAGCGGGACACAGAGGGGGACACAGAGGGGTACACAGCGGGACACTGCGGGGAACACAGCGAGGACACAGCGGGACCCAGCGGGACACAGCGGTCGATACAGCGGGGACCCAGCGGGACCCAGCGGGACACAGCGTTGATACAGCAGAGACACAGCGTTACACAGCGGGTTACACAGCTGGGGACACAAAGGGACACAGTGGGGGACACAGCGGGACACAGCGTGGGACACATCGAGGACACAGCGGGACACAGCAGAACACAGTGCGGACACAGCAGGGACACAGCAGGCACACAGCGGAGGACACAGCGGGACACAACGGGACACAGCGGGGGACACAGCAGGACACAGCGGGGACACAGAGGGGACTCAGCGGGGACACAGCGGGTGACAAATCCGGACACCACGGGACACAGTGTGACACAGCGGGACACAGCGGGGACACTGCGGGGACACAGTGGGACACACTGCGGGACACAGTGGGGCACCGCGGGACACAGTGGGGGACAGCAGGGGACAGAGAGGGGACACAGCGGGACACAGCGGGGACACAGCTGGACACAGCGGGGTACTCAGCAGGACACAGCGGGCGCACAGCGGGGACACAGCGGGAAACAGCTGTACACAGCGGGACACAGCGGGGGACACAGCAGGGATACAGCGGGGGACACAGCGGGACACAACGAGACACAGCGGGGGACATGGCGGGGGACAGAGCGGGACACAACGGGGAACACAGCGAGGACACAGGGGGACCCAGCGGGACACAGCGTTGATACAGCGGGGACACAGCGGGACACAGCGTTGATGA
>NW_012313364.1:0-2201 GCF_000151885.1 Dipodomys ordii | reverse complement strand
CCTCGCTGTGTCCCCGGCTGTCTCCCGCTGTGTCCCCCGCTGTGTCCCGCTGTGTACCCCGCTGTGCCCTGCAGTGTCCCGCTCTGTCCCGCTGTGTCCTCGCTGTGTCCCGCTGTGTCCCCGCTGTGTCCCCCGCTGTCTCCAGCTCTGTCCCCTGCTGTGTCTCATGCTTTGTCCCCGCTGTGTCCCACTGCGTCCCGCTGTGTCCCGCTGTGCCCCCACTGTGTCCCGTTGTGTCCACAGCTTTGTACCATGCTGTGTAACGCTGTGTCTCCGCTGTATCTACGCTGTGTCCCGCTGGGTGCCGCTGTGTCCTCGCTGTGTTCCCCGCTGTGTCCAGCTGTTTCCCCCACTGTGTCCCCCACTGTGTCCTCGCTGTGTCCCCCGCTGTGTCCCGCTGTGTCCCGCTGTGTCCTCGCTATGTCCCGCTCTGTGTCCTCGCTGTGTCCCCCGCCGTGTCCCGCTGTGTCCCGCTGTGTCCCGCTGCGTCCCCGCTGTGTCCCGCTGTGTCCCGTTTTGTCCCCCACTGTGTCCCGCAGTGACCCCGCTGTGTCCCGCTGTGTCCCACTGTGTCCCGTGGTGTCCCGCTTTGTCCCCTGCTTTGTCCCCGGCTGAGTCTCGTTGTGTCCCCACTGTGTCCTCTCTGTGTCCCGCGCTGTGTCCTGCTCTGTTCCCCACTGTGTCTCCCGTTTTGTCCCTACTGTGCCCCACTGTGACCCGCTGTGTCCCGCTGTGTCCCCGCTGTATCGTCGCTGTGTCCCGCTGTGTCCTGCTGTGTCTCTCTCTGTGTTCCCCACTGTGTCCCGCTGTGTCTCCCGCTGTGTACCTCGCTGTATCCCCCGCTGTGTCCCGCTGTGTCCCGCTGTGTCCCCCGCTGTGTCCTTGCTGTGTCCCCGCTGGGTCCCGCTGGGTCCCGCAGTGTCCCCCGCTGAGTCCGGTTGTGTCACCCCTGTGTCCTGCTGTGTCCCCGCTCTATCGACACTGTGTCCCGCTGTGTCCCGCTGTGTCCTCTCTTTGTTCCCCGCTGTGTCCCACTGTGTCCCCCGCTGTGTCTCTCGCTGTGTCCCGCTGTGTCCCCGGCTGTGTCCGGCTGTGTCCCGCTGTGTCCCCCGCTGTGTCCTTGCTGTGTCCCCGCTGTGTCCTGCTGTGTCCAGCAGTGTCCCTAGCTGTGTCCCGCTGTGTCACCGCTGTGTCCCGCTTTGTCCTCGCTGTGTCCCCTGCTGTGTCCCGCTTTGTGCCTGCTGTGTACCCCGCTGTGTCCCCCGCTGTGTCCCGCTGTGTCCCCTGCTCTGTCCCCACTGTGTCACGCTGTGTTTCGCTGTGTCCGGCTGTGTCCTCGCTCTGTCTCCCTCAGTGTCCAGCTGTGCCCTCCCTGTGTCCCCCGCTGTGTCCCGCTGAGTCCCCTGCTGTGTCCCGCTGTGTCCCGCTGTGTCACGCTCTGTCCCCTCTGTGTCCCTCTGTGTCCAGCTCTGTCCCTGTTGTGTGTCCGCTGTGCCCCGCTGTGTACCCTTTCTGTGTCCAGCTGTGTCCCCTCTGTGTCCCGCTGTGTCCCTTCTCTGTCCCCCGCTGTCCACCGCTGTGTCCCCGGCTGTGTCCCGCAGTGTCCGCGCTGTGTCCCGCTGTGTCCTACTGTGTCCCGTGGTGTCCCGCTTTTTCCCCTCTATGTACCCTGCTGAGTCCCCTCTGTGTCCCCGCTGTGTCCGGGTGTGTCCTCGCTGTGTCTTCCGCTGTCTCCCGCTTTGTCCCACGCTGTGTCCTACTGTGTCCCACTGTGTCCCTGCTGTGTCCCCCGCTGTGTTCCGCTGTGTCCCGCTGTGTCCCCCGCTGTGTCCCGCTGTGTCCCCGCAGGTTCACCGCTGTTTCACGCTGTGTCCCGCTTTGTCCCCCGCTGTGGCCCCCCTGAGCCACCTCTGTGTCCCCGCTGTGTCCCGCTGTGTCCTCGTTGTGTCCGCCTCTGTCTCCTGCTCTGTCCACTGCTGTGTCTCACGCTTTGTCACCGCTGGGTCCCGCTGTGTCCCGCTCTGTCCCCCACTGTGTCCCCCGCTGAGTCCTCTATGTGTCGCCACTGTGTCCCGCTGTGTCCTTGCTGTGTCCCCTGCTATCTCCCGCTTTGTCCCATGATGTGTCCCGCTGTGTCCCGATGTGTCCCCCGCTGTGTCCCGCTGTGTCCACTGCTGGGACCCGGCTGTGTCCCGCTGTGA
>NW_012313363.1:0-2202 GCF_000151885.1 Dipodomys ordii | reverse complement strand
TTTGTCTCGCTGTGTCCCGCTGTGTCCTCTCTGTGTTCCCCGCTATGTTCCGCTGTGTCCTCGCTTTGTCCCCTGCTGTGTCCTGCTGTGTCCCCATTGTGTCCCCCGCTGTGTCCGCCGCTGTGTCCTGCTATGTCCCCCGCTGTGTCACCAATGTGTCCCGCTGTGTCCTCGCTGTGTCCCGCTGTGTCTCGCTGTGCCCCCACTCTGTCCCGTTGTGTCCACAGCTGGGTACGACGCTGTGTAACACTGTGTCCCTGCTGTATCGACGCTGTGTCCTGCTGGGTCCCGCTGTGTCCTCGCTGAGTTCCCCGCTGTGTCCCCAGCTGTGTCCCCCGCTGTGTCCCGCTGTGTCCTAGCTGGGTCCCCTGCTGTGTCCCGCTGTGTCCCCTGCTGTGTTCCGCTGTGTCCCGCTATGTCCCGCTTGGTCCCTGCTGTGTCCCCGCTGTGTGCCCGGCTGTGTCCTGCTGTGTACTACGTTGTGTCCAGCTGTGTCATCGCTGCGTCTCTCTTTGGCCCCTCTCTGTCTCCGCTGTTCCCCGCTGTGTCCCGCTGTGTCCCGCTGTGTCCCCCGCTTTGTCCCGCTGAGTCCCCTCTGTGTCGCCGCTGTGTCCCGCTGTGTCCTCGCTGTGTCCCCCGCTGTCTGCCGCTTTGTCCCCGCTGTGTCCCTAGCTGTGTAGCGCTGTGTCCCGCTGTGTACCCCGCTGTGTCCCACTATGTTCCCGCAGTGTCCCCGCTGTGTCCCGCTGTGTCCCTCTGTGTCCTCGCTGTGTCCCCCGCAGTGTCCCGTTGTGTACCCAGCTGTACACCCCGCTGTGTCCCGCTGAGTCCCCGCTGTAACGACGCTGGGTCCCGCTGGGTCCCGCTATGTCTTCCCTGTGTTCCCCGCTGTGTCCCGCTGTGTCCCCAGCTGTGTACCCCACTGTGTCCCGCTGTGTTCCCGCTGCATCGACGCTGTGTCCCGCTTGATCCCGTTGTGTCCTCGCTTTGTTCCCCGCTTTATCCCGCTGTGTACCCCTCTGCGTCCCTCGCTGTGTCCCGCTGTGTCCCGATGTGTACTGCTGTGTCCCCCGCTGCGTCCCGCTGTGTCCCTGCTGTGTCCCAATGTGTCCTCGCTGTGTCCCCCACTGTGTCCCGCTGTGTCCCCCCTGTGTCCCCCGCTGTGTCCCTCTGTGTCCCGCTGTGTCCCCCGCTGTGTTCCCCGCTGTGTACCTCTGTGTGCCCCACAGTGTCAGCGCTGTGTACCGCTGTGTCCTCGCTGTGTCCCCCGCTGTCTCCCGCTCTGTACCCCGCTGTGTCTCAAGCTTTGTCCCTGCTGCGTCCCACTGTGTCCCGCTGTGTCCCGCTGTGCCCCCACTGTGTCCCGTTGTGTTTCACAGCTGTGTACCACGCTGTGTAACGCTGTGTCCCCGCTGTATCGACGCTGTGGTGCCCTAGGTCCCGCTGTGTCCTCGCTGTGTTCCCCGCTGTGTCCCGCTGTGTCCGCCACTGTGTCCCGCTGTGTCTACGGCTGTGTCCCCGCTGTGTCCCTCTGTGTCCTCGCTGTGTCCTCGCTGTGTCCCATGCTGTGTTCTGCTGTGTCCTCGCTTTTTACAATGCTGTGTCCTGCTGTGTCCCTGCCATATCGACGCTGGGTTCACCTGGGTCCCGCTGTGTCCTCCCTGTGTCCCCCGCTGTGTCCCGCTGTGTCCCCCGCTGTGTCCCTGCTGTGTCCCCGCTGTGTCCCGGTGTGTCCCGCTGTGTACTGCTGTGCCCCACTGAGTCCTGCTGTGTCCCCGCTGTGTCCCAATGTGTCCTCGCTATGTCCCCCGCTGTGTCCCGCTGTGTTCTCCCTGTGTCCCCCGCTGTGTCCCGCTGTGTCCCTCTGTGTCCCCCGCTATGTCCCCCGCTATGTCTCGCTGTGTCCCCTGCTGAGTCCCGCTGTGTCCCCGATGTGTCCCAATGTGTCCTCGCTATGTCCCCCGCTGTGTCCCGCTGTGTTCTCCCTGTGTCCCCCGCTGTGTCCCGCTGTGTCCCTCTGTGTCCCCCGCTGTGTCCCCCGCTATGTCTCGCTGTGTCCCCTGCTGTGTCCCACTGTGTCCTTGCTGTGTCCCCCGTTCTGTGCCGCTGTGTCCTCGCTGTGTCCCCGGCTGTTTCCCGCTGTGTCCTGCTGTGTCACGCTGTTTCCCCACTGTGTCCCCGCTGTTTCCCTCTGTACCCCAC
>NW_012313362.1:0-2202 GCF_000151885.1 Dipodomys ordii | reverse complement strand
TCAAGCAGTGGACACAGCGGGAACACAGCTGGACACAGCGGGGTACACAGTGGGACACAGGGGGCACACAGTGGGGACACAGCGGGGGACACAGCGGGACACAGCGGGTCACAGCGGGGGACACAGCGGGGGACACAGCGGGGGACAGCAGAGGACAGAGAGGGGACACAGCGGACACAGCAGGGTACACAGAGGGACACAGCGGGCACACAGTGGGGACACAGCGGGACAAAGCAGGACACAGCAGGGACAGAGCAGGACAGAGCGTGACACAGCGAGGACACATTGGGACACAGCGGGACACAGAGGAACTCAGCGGGAGACACAGCAGTACACAGCGGGAAACAGTGTGACACACCGGGGAGACAGCAGGGACACAGTGGGGGAAACAGCAGGACACAGCGGGTCACAGCGGGGGACACAGCGGGACACAGCGGGGGACACAGCGAGGACACAGCGGGTCACAGCGGGACA
The DNA here is from genome assembly GCF_000151885.1 of Dipodomys ordii. Taxonomy (NCBI): domain Eukaryota; kingdom Metazoa; phylum Chordata; class Mammalia; order Rodentia; family Heteromyidae; genus Dipodomys; species Dipodomys ordii. The sequence goes on along the minus strand of NW_012313362.1, from coordinate 1,728 downwards.
CAGCGTGGGACAAAGCAGGAGACAGCGAGGGACAAAGCGAAGACCCAGCTGTACACAGCGGGGTACACAGCGGGACACAGCGGGGGACACAGAAGGGTACACAGCGGAACACAGCGAGAAACACAGCGAGGTCACACCGGGGGCCAAAGCGAGACAACAAGGGACACAGTGTGACACAGTGTGACACAGCGGGGACACTGCAGGGGCCCAGCGGGACAAAGCGGGTGACACAGCGGGACACAGCGGGACACAGCGGGAGACACAGCGGGGGACAGCAGGGGACAGAGAGGGGACACAGCGGGAGACACTAAGGGGGACAGCAGGGGACAGAGAAAGGACACAGCGGGACACAGCGGGAACACAGCTGGACACAGCGGTGTACACAGCGGGACACAAGGGGCACACAGTGGGGACACAGCAGGGGTCAAAGCGGGACACAGCGGGTCAAAGCGGGGGACACAGCGGGACACAGCGAGGGACACAGAGGGGTACACAGCGGGACACAGCCGGGAACACAGCGTGGACACAGCAGGACACAGCGGGACACAGCGGGACACAGCGGGGGACACAGTGGGACACAGCGGGGACACAGCAGGACACAGCGGGACACAGCGGGGGACACAGCGGTACACAGCTTGGGACACAGCGAGGACAAAGCGGGACACAGCGGGACACAGCGGGGACACAGCAGGGACACAGCAGGGACACAGCGGGGGACACAGCGGGGGACACAGCGGGACACATCGGGAAACAAAGCGAGGTCACAGCTGGGGACAAAGCGGGACAACACGGAACACAGTGTGACACAGCGGGACACAGCGGGACACAGCGGGACACAGCGGGGGACACAGCGGGGAACAGCAGAGGACAGAGAGGGGACACAGCGGGACACAGCGGGTACACAGCTGTACACAGCGGGGTACACAGAGGGACACAGCGGGCACACAGCGGGGACACAGCGGGACACAACGGGACACAGCGGGGACACAGTGGGACACAGCGGGACAAAGCGGCAGACACAGCGGGACACAGCAGGCACACAGCGGGGACACAGCGGGACACAGCGGGACACAGCGGGGACAGAGCAGGACACAGCCGGACACAGCGGGACACAGCAGGGGACACAGCGGGACACAGTTGGGGACCCAGTGAGGACACAGCGGGACACAGCAGGGGACACAGCGAGGACACAGCGGGGGACACAGCGGGGGACACAGCGGGACACAGCGGGAAACACAGCGAGGACACAGCGGGACACAGCGTTGATACAGCGGGGACACAGCGTTACACAGCGTGGTACACAGCTTTGGACACAACGGGACACAGTGGGGGCACAGCCGGACACAGCGGGACACAGTGGGACACAGCAGGGACAAAGCGTGAGACACAGCGGGGGAAAGAGAGGGAGAAAGCAGGGGACACAGCGAGGACACAGCAGGACACAGCGGTGACACAACGGGGACTCAGCGGGGGACACAGCGGGACACAGCGGGGGACACTGCGGGACACAATGTGGGACAGAGCGTGGGACACAGCGAGACACAGCGGGGACATAGCTGGACACAGCGGGGTACACAGAGGGACACAGCAGGGACACAGCGGGGAAACAGCGTGACACAAAAGGACACAGCGCGTCCCACCCCCCCCATCCCCATGTGTCAGTACCTGTGTTAGGAATCCTGAGTAGGGAATTGTAGGAAAGGTACCACGGGTGCCATGAGGACGTAC
>NW_012313361.1:0-2202 GCF_000151885.1 Dipodomys ordii | reverse complement strand
CTTTCTGCTTCTCCTTCTGTTTTTCCTTCTCCTTCTCGTCCTTCTGCTTTTCCTTCTGCTTCTCCTACTGCTGCAACTGCTACTGCTTCTGTTCTTCTGTTTCTTCTGCTTCTCCTTCTGCTTTTGATTCTCTTTCCGCTTCTGCTTCTCATTCTGCTTCTCCAGATACTGCTTCTTTTGCTTCTCCTGCTTCTCCTTCTGCTTCAGGTTCTGCTTCTGCTTCTGCTTCTTGTCCTTCTCCTGTTTCTTCTGCTTCTGCTTCTCCTGTTTCTGCATCTCCTGCTTCTCCTTCTGCTGCTCTTTCTGCTTCTCCTGCTGCTTTTCCTTCTCCTGCTCCTTCTTCTGCTTCTCTTTCTGCTTCTCCTTCTGTTTCTCCTTCTCCTTCTCCTTCTCGTTCTTCTGCTTTTCCTTCTGCTTCTCCTTCTGCTTCTGCATCTTCTGCTTCTTCTGCTACTGCCTCTGCTTCTTCTGTTTCTTCTGCTTCTCCTTCTGCTTTTGCTTCACTTTCTGCTTCTGCTTCTCCTTCTGCTTCTCCAGCTTCTGCTTCTTCTGCTTCTCCTGCTTCTCCTTCTGCTTCAACTCTTCTTTCTGCTTCTTCTGCTTCTTCTGCTTCTGCTTCTCCTGCTGCTGCTTCTTCTGATTCTCCTGCTTCTCTTTCTGCTATTCCCTTCTGTTTCTGCTTTCTGCTTTTCTTTCTGCTTCTTCTCCTTCTTCTGTTTCTTCTGCTTCTGCTTCTCCTGCTGCTGCTTGTCCTGCTTTTCGTTCTGCTTCTCTTTCTGCTTCTCCCTTTCCTTCTCCTTCTTCTTCTGCTTCTCCTTCTGCTTCAATTTCTCCTTCTGCTTCTCATTCTGCTTCTGCCTCTTCTGTTTTTTCTGCTTCTCCTGCTTCTGCTTTTTCTGCTTCTCCTGCTTCTCGTGCTGCTCTCCTTCTGCTTCTCTTTCTGCTTCTGCTTATCCTTCTGCTTCTCCTACTAGTAATCCTTCTCTTTTGCCTTCTCCTTCTTCTTTTTCTGCTTCTCCTGCTGCTTCTGCTTCTGTTTATTCTACTATTTCTGTTTCTTCTGCTTCTGCCTTAGATTGTGCTTCTTCTGTTTCTCCTTCTGCTTCAGATTCTGCTTCTGCTTCTTCGGCTTCTTCTGTTTCTTCTGCTTCTGCTTCTCCTGCTTCTTCTGCTTCTGTTGCTTCTCTTTCTGCTTCTACTTCTTCTTCTGCTTCTCCTTCTGCTTCTGCTTCTGCTCTTATCCTTCTTCTGTTTCTTTTGCTTCTGTTTTTTCTGCTTCTTCTTCTTCTGTTTCTTCTGATTCTACTTCTGCTTCTCCTTCTTCTCCTTCTCTTTCTGCTTCTACTTCTACTTCTTCTGCTTCTCCTGCTTCTCCTTCTCCTTTTGCTCCTTCTTCTTCTTCTTCTTCTTCTTCTACTTTTTCTCTTCTCTCTCTCCTCTCATATCCTCTCTCTCTCTCTCTCTCTCTCTCTCTCTCTCTCTCTCTCTCTCTCTCTCTCTCTCTCTCATCATCATCTTCTTCTTCATCATCTTCTCTTCTTCTTCTTCTGCTTTTCCCGCTTCTGCTTCTTCTGCTTCTCCTGCTTGTCCTTCTCCTTCTGCTTCTCCTTCTCCTTCTTCTCCTTCTCTTTCTGCTTCTGCTTCTTCTGATTCTCCAACTTCTCCTTCTTATTCTCCTTCTGTTTCTGCTTCTCTTTCTGCTTCTGCATCTCCTTCTGCTTCACCTTCTGCTGCTCTTTCTCCTTCTTCTGTTTCTCCCTCTGCTTCTGCTTCTTATGCTTCTTCTTTATCTTCTGCTTCTGCTTCTCCTGATTCTGCTTCTTCTGCTTCTACTGCTTCTTCTTCTGCTTCTGCTTCTTCTGCTTCTACTTCTCTTTCTGCTTCTGCTTCTCCTGCTTGTTTTTCTGCTTCTTCTGCTGCTTCTACTTCTGCTGCTTCTTCTACTTCTCCTTCTGCTTCTCTTTTTGCTTCTCCTTCTGCTTCTGCTTCTTCTGTTTCTCCTGCCTGAATTTCTGGTTCTACTTCTTCTGCTGCTTCTCCTTCTGCTTCTGCTTCTACTTCTACTTCTGATTCCGCTTCTTCTGCTTCTTCTCTTTCGGCTTCTCCTGCTTCTGCTTCTTGTGCTTCTCCTGCTTCTTTTTCTGCTTCTCATTCAGCTTCTGCATAACAATCTGCATCTGCTTCTCCTCCTTCTCCTTCTCC
>NW_012313360.1:0-2202 GCF_000151885.1 Dipodomys ordii | reverse complement strand
AGAAAGCAAAAGAAACAGGAAGAAGGAGAAGAGCTTGTAAGCAGAAGCAGAAGGAAAAGCAGAAGCAGAAGGAGAAGCAGAAAGAGAAGCAGGAGAACCAGAAGAAGCAGGAGAAGCAGAAGCAGAAGAAACAGGAGAAGCCGAAGAAGCAGAAGCAGAATCTGAAGCAGAAGGAGAAACAGAAGAAGCACAATCTGAAGAAGAAGCAGAAGAAACAGAAATAGTAGAATAAGCAGAAGCAGAAGCACCAGGACAAGCAGAAGAACAAGAAGGAGAAGGCGAAAGAGAAGGATTAGGAGTAGGAGAAGCAAAAGGATAAGCTGAAGCAGAAAGAGACGCAGAAGGAAAAGCAGCAAGAGAAGTAGGAGAAGCAGGAGAAGCAGAAGCAAGAGAAGCAGAAGAAACAGAAGACGCAGAAGCAGAATGAGAAGCAGAAGGAAAAATTGAAGCAGAAGGAGAAGCAGAAGCAGAAGGAGAAGCAGAAGAGGGAGAAGTAGAAGCAGAAAGAGAAGCAGAACGAGAAGCAGGAGAAGCAGAAGCAGGAGAAGCAGAAGCAGAAGAATCAGAAGAAGGAGAAGAAGCAGAAGCAGAAGGAGAATCAGAAACAGAAGGAAAAGCAGAAAGAGAAGCAGGAGAAGCAGAAGAAGCAGCAGCAGGAGAAGCAGAAGCAGAAGAAGCCGAAGAAGCAGAAGCAGAACCTGAAGCAGAAGGAGAAGCAGAAGAAGCAGAATCTGGAGAAGCAGAAGGAGAAGCAGAAGCAGAAAGAGAAGCAAAAGCAGAAGGAGAAGCAGAAGGAACAGAAGAAGCAGAGGTAGTAGCAGAAGAAGCAGAAGATGCAGAAGCAGGAAGAGAAGCAGAAGGAAAAGCAGAAGAACGAGAAGGTGAGGGAGAAGGAGAAACAGAAGGAGAAGCAGAAAGAGAAGCAGAAGAAGGAGCAGGAGAAGGAAAAGCAGCAGGAGAAGCAGAAAGAGCAGCAGAAGGAGGAGCAGGAGATGCAGAAACAGGAGAAGCATAAGCAGAACAAACAGGAGAAGGACAAGAAGCAGAAGCAGAAGGAGAAGCAGAAACAGAAGGAGAAGCAGAAAGAGAAGGAGGGGAAGCAGAAGAAGCAGAAGCAGGAGAAGCAGAAGCATAAGAATCCGAAGAAGCAGAAGGAGAACCTCAGGCAGAAGGAGAAGCACGAGAAGCAGAAGAAGCAGAATCTGGAGAAGCAGAAGGAGAAGCAGAAGCAGAAAGAGAATGAAAATCAGAAGGAGAAGCAGAAGAAACAGAAGAAGTAGAAGCAGTAGCAGTTGTAGCAGAAGCAGAACGAGAAGCAGAAGGAAAAGCAGAAGAACAAGAAGGAGAAGGAGAAACAGAAGGAGAAGCAGAAAGAGAAGCAGGTAAAGAAGAAGAAGCAGAAGGAGAATCAGAAGGAGAAGTAGGAGAAGGAGAAGGAGAAGCAGTAGCAGAAGAAGATGCAGAAGGAAAAGCTGAGGAAGCAGAAGCAGAAGGAGAAGCAGGAAAAGCAGAAGAAGCAGAAGGAAAAGGAGAAGCTAAAGAAGGAGAAGGAGAAGCAGAGGCAGAAGAAGAAGCATAACGCCAAGCACAAGCAGAAGGAGATGCAGAAGGAGAAGCAGAAGAAGCAGAATCTGAAGGAGAAGCAGAAGTAGGAGAAGGAGAAGGAGGAGAAGCAGAAGCAGAAGGAGAAGCAGAAGCGGAATGAGAAGCAGAAAGAGAAGCAGGAGAAGCACAAGAAGCAGAAGCAGGAGAAGCCGAAAGAGAAGAAGCAGAAGAAGCAGAATCAGAATCAGAAGTAGAAGCAGAAGGAGAAGCAGCAGAAGAAGTAGAATTAGAAATTCAGGCAGGAGAAACAGAAGAAGCAGAAGCAGAAGGCGAAGCCAAAAGAGAAGGAGAAGGAGAAGAAGCAGCAGAAGGAGAAGCAGCAGAAGAAGCAGAAAAACAAGCAGGAGAAGCAGAAGCACAAAGAGAAGTAGAAGCAGAAGGAGCAGAAGCAGAAGAAGAAGCAGTAGAATCATAAGAAGCAGAAGCAGGAGAAGCAGAAACAGAAGAAATAAAGAAGCATAAGATGCAGAAGCAGATGGAGAAACAGAAGTAGGAGAAAAGCAGCAGAAGGTGAAGCAGAAGGAGATGCAGAAGCAGAAAGAGAAGCAGAAACAGAAGGAGAAGAAGAAGGAGAAGTTGGAGAATCAGAAGAAGCTG
>NW_012313359.1:0-2202 GCF_000151885.1 Dipodomys ordii | reverse complement strand
GAAGCAGAAGGAGAAATTGAAGCAGAAGCAGAAGCAGAAGGTATGAAGCAGAAAGAGAAGCAGAAGAAGCAGTAGCAGGAGAAACAGAAGCAGAAGAAACAGAAGAAGCCCAAGAACCAGAAGGAGAACCTGAAGCAGAAGGAGAAGCAGAAGCAGCAGAATCTGGAAAAGCAGAAGCAGAAGAAGCTGGAAAAACAGAAGCAGAAGAAACAGAAAAAGCAGAAGAAGCAGAAGCAGAACGAGAAGCAGAAGAAGAAGAAGGAGAAAGAGAAGGATTAGGAGTAGGAGGAGCAGAAGCAGAATAAGAAGCAGAAAGAGAAGCAGAAGTAGAAGCAGAAGGAGAAACAGAAGAAGCAGAAGCAGGAGAAGCAGAAGCAGAAGAAGAATGAGAAGCACAAGAAGGAGAAATTGAAGGAGAACGAGAATGAGACGGAGAAGCAGAAGGAGAAGTAGGAGAAGCAGAAGAAGAAGAAGCAAGAGAAGCAGAAGCAGAAGAAACAGAAGAAGGAGAAGAGCAGAAGCAGAAGCAGAAGGAGAAGAAGAAGCAGAAGGAGAAGCAGAAGAAGCAGAAGCTGAAGCAGAAGAAGAAGAAACAGAAAAAGCAGAAGAAGCAGAAGAAGCAGCAGGAGAAGCAGAAGAAGGAGAAGGAGAAAGAGAAGGATTAGGCGTAGGAGAAACAGAAGGATAAGCAGAAGCAGAAAGAGAAGGAGAAGGAGAAGCAGGAGAAGCAGAAGGAGCAGAACCAGGAGAAGCAGAAGCATAATGAAAGGCAGAAGAAGGAGAAATTGAAACAGAAGAAGATGCAGAAGGAGAAGCAGAAGCATTAGTAGAAGCAGAAGAAGGAGAAGCAGAAGGAGAAGCATAAAGAGAAACAGAAGGAGAAGCAGGAGAAGCAGAAGCAGGAGAAGCAGAATCAGAAGAAAAAGAAGAAGGAGAAGAAGCAGAAGCAGAAAGAGAAGCAGAAACAGAAGGAGAAGCAGAAATAGAAGCAGAAGAAGCCGAAGAAGCAAAAGGAGAACCTGAAGCAGAAGGAGAAACTGGAGAAGCAGAAGAAGAAGAATCTGGAGAAGAAGAAGGAGAACCAGAAGGAGAAGTAGAAGCAGAAAGAGAAGCAAAAGCAGAAGGAGAAGCAGAAGAAACAGAAGAAGCAGAAGCAGTTGCAGAAGGAGCTGAAGATGCAGAAGCAGAAAGAGAAGCAGAAGGAATAGCAGAAGAACGAGAAGGAGAAACAGAAGGAGAAGCAGAAGGAGAAGCAGGAAAAGAAGAAGAAGCAGAAGCAGACGGAGAAGCAGAAGAAGGAGAAGCAGAAGCAGAAGAAGAAGAAGAAGCAGAAAGAAAAGCACAAGCAGAAGGAGATGCAGAAGGAGAAGCAGGAGAAGCAGAAGAAACAGAAGCAGAAGGAGAAGAAGAAGGAGAAGAAGCAGAAGCAGAAGAAGCAGAAGCAGAAATAGAAAGAGAAGCCGACGAAGAGAAGGAGAACGAGAAGCAGGAGAAGCAGAAGAAGCAGAAGCGGGAGAAGAGAAGGAGAACGAGAAGCAGGAGAAGCAGAAGAAGCAGAAGCGGGAGAAGCAGAAGAAGAAGAAACAGAAGAAGGAGAAGGAGCAGAAGCCGAAGGAGAAGCAGAAAGAGAAGCAGGAACAGCAGAAGAAGGAGAAGCAGGAGAAGCAGAAGCAGAAGAAACAGGAGAAGGACAAGAAGCAGAAGCAGAAGGAGAAGAAGAAACAGAAGGAGAAGCAGCAAGAGAAGGAGGGGATGCAGAAGCAGGAGAAGCAGAAGCATAAGAATCCGAAGAAGCAGAAGCCGAACCTGAAGCAGAAGGAGAAGCAGAAGAAGCAGAATCTGGAGAAGCAGAATGACAAGCTGAAGGAGAAGCAGAAGCAGAAAGAGAATCAAAAGCAGAAGAAGAAGCAGAAGAAACAGAAGAAGCAGAAGCAGTAGCAGTTGCAGCAGAAGGAGAAGGAGAAGGAAAAGCAGGAGAACAAGAAGGAGAAAGAGAAACAGAAGCAGAAGGAGAAGGAGAATCAGAAGGAGAAGCAGAAGAAGCAGAAGGAGAAACAGAAGCAGAAGAAGATGCATAAGGAGCAGCAGGAGAAGCAGAAGAAGCAGAAGCAGAAGGAGAAGTACAAGTAGGAGAAGGAGTAGGAAGTGCCCCAGAAGCAATAGGAGAAGCAGAAGGAGAATCAGAAGCAGAATGAGAAGAAG
>NW_012313358.1:0-2202 GCF_000151885.1 Dipodomys ordii | reverse complement strand
GAAGAAGAGGAAGAAGAAGAAGAAGAAGAAGAAGAAGAAGAAGAAGAAGAAGAAGAAGAAGAAGAAGAAGAAGGAGAAGGAGAAGGAGAAGCAGTAGAAGCAGAAGAAGCAGAAGCAGGAGAAGCAGAAGCAGAAGAAAAAGAATAAGCATAAGAAGCAGAATCAGAGGGAGAAGCAGAAGAAGGAGAAGCAGAAGCAGAAGAAGCAGCAGAAGGAGAAACAGAAGCAGAAGAAGATGCAGAAGGAGAAGCAGGAGAAGCAGAAGACGGAGAAGGAGAAGGCGAAAGAGAAGGATTAGGAGTAGGAGAAGCAAAAGGATAAGCAGAAGCAGAAAGAGACGCAGAAGGAGAAGCAGCACGAGAAGTAGGAGAAGCAGGAGAAGCAGAAGCAGGAGAATCAGAAGAAACAGAAGACGCAGAAGCAGAATGAGAAGCAGAAGGAGAAATTGAAGCAGAAGCAGAAGCAGAAGGAGAAGCAGAAGCAGAAGGAGAAGCAGAAGAAGGAGAAGGAGAAGCAGAAAGAGAAGCACAACGAGAAGCAGGAGAAGCATAAGCAGGAGAAGCAGAAGCAGAAGAAACATAGGAAGGAGAAGAAGCAGATGCTGAAGGAGACGCAGAAACAGAAGGAAAAGCAGAAAGAGAAGCAGGAGAAGCAGAAGAAGCAGCAGCAGGAGAAGCAGAAGCAGAAGAAGCAGAAGAAGCAGAAGCAGAACCTGAAGCAGAAGGAGAAGCAGAAGAAGCAAAATCTAGAGAAGAAGAAGGAGAACCAGAAGGAGAAACAGAAGCAGAACGAGAAGCAAAAGCAGAAGGAGAAGCAGAAGGGGAAGCAGAAGAAACAGTAGAAGCAGAGGTAGTAGCAGAAGAAGCAGAAGATGCAGAAGCAGAAGGAAAAGCAGAAGAACGAGAAGGAGAAGGAGTAGGAGAAACAGAAGGAGAAGCAGAAAGAGAAGCAGAAGAAGGAGCAGGAAATGTAAAAGCAGGAGGAGAAGCAGAAAGAGCAGCAGAAGGAGAAGCAGGAGATGCAGAAACTTGAGAAGCAGAAGCAGAAGAAACACAAGAAGGACAAGAAGCAGAAGCAGAAGGAGAAGCAGAAACATAAGGAGAAGCAGGAAGAGAAGGAGGGAAAGCAGAAGAAGCAGAAGCAGGAGAAGCAGAAGCATAAGAATGTGAATAAGCAGAAGGAGAACCTGAAGCAGAAGGACAAACAGGAGAAGCAGAATCTGAAGAAGCACAATAAGAAGCAGAAGGAGAAGCAGAAGCAGAAAGAGAATCAAAAGCAAAAGGAGAAGGACAAACAGGAGAAGCAGAAGAAGCAGAATCTGAAGAAGCAGAATAAGAAGCAGAAGGAGAAGCAGAAGCAGAAAGAGAATCAAAAGCAAAAGGAGAAGGAAAAGCAGAAGAACGAGAAGGAGAAGCAGAAGGAGAAACAGAAGGAGAAGCAGAAGGAGAAGCAGGAAAAGCAGAAGAAGAAGAAGCAAAAGGAGAAGCAGAAGGAGAAGCAAAAGAAGGAGAAGCAGAAGCAGAAGCATAAGGACAAGCACAAGCAGAAGGAGATGCAGAAGGAGAAGCAGGAGAAGCAGAAGAATCAGAAGCTGAAGGAGAAGCAGAAGTAGGAGAAGGAGAAGGAGGAGAAGCAGAAGGAGAAGCAGAAGCAGAATGAGAAGCAGAAAGAGAAGCAGGAGAAGGACAAAAAGCAGAAGCAGGAGAAGCCGAAAGAGAAGAAGCAGAAGAAGCAGAAACATTAGCAGAAGGAGAAGCAGAAGCAGAAGGAGAAGCAGCAGAAGAAGTAGAACCAGAAATTCAGGCAGGAGAAACAGAAGAAGCAGAAAGAGAAGCAAAAAGAGAAGCAGAATGAGAAGTTGAAGAAGCAGCAGAAGGAGAAGCAGCAGAAGAAGCAGAAAATCAAGCAGGAGAAGTAGAAGCAGAAAGAGAAGTAGAAGCAGAAGAAGCAGAAGAAGAAGAAGCAGAAGAAGAAGCAGTAGAAGCATAAGAAGCAGAAGCAGAAGAAGCAGAAGCAGAAGAACAAGAAGAAGCATAAGAAGCTGAAGCAGAAGCAGAGGGAGAAACAGAAGAAGGAGAAGGAGCAGCAGAAGGTGAAGCAGAAGGAGATGCAGAAACAGAAAGAGAAGCAGAAACAGAAGGAGAAGAAGAAGGATTAGTTGGAGAATCAGAAGAAGCAGAAGCAGAAAGAGAAGCAGAAGAA
>NW_012313357.1:0-2203 GCF_000151885.1 Dipodomys ordii | reverse complement strand
CGGGACACAGCGGGACACAGTGGGGCACAGCAGGGACAAAAACGGGAGACACAGTGGGGAACAGAGCAGACACAGCGGGGGACACAGAGAGGACACAGTGGGGACACAGCGAGACTCAGCCGGGGACACAGCAGGGGACAAAGCGGGACACCACGGGACACAGTGGGACACAGCGGGACACAGCGGGGTCACTGCGGGACACAGTGGGGGACAAAGCGGGACACAGCGGGACACAGCGGGGACGCAGCAGGACACAGCGGGACACAGCGGGACACGGCGGGGGACACAGCGAGGACACAGAGCGGGACATAGCAAGGACACAGCGGGACACAGTGGGACACAGCGAGGACACAGCGGGACACAGCGCTGACACTGCGGGGACACAGCGGGGGACACAGCGGGACACAGCGTCTATAGAGCGGGGACACCGCGGGACACAGCGGTGACACAGCGGGACCCAGCAGGGACACAACGAGGACACATCGGATGACACAGCGGGACACAGCGGGACACAGAGGGGGACACAGCGAGAGACACAGCGGGGGACACAGCGGGACACAGCGGGGACACAGAGGGGACTCAGCAGTGGACATAGCGGAGGACAAAGCGGGACACCACATGACACAGTGGGACACAGCGGGACACAGCGGGGACACTGCGGGGACACAGCGGGAGAAAGCGGGGGACCCAGCGGGACCCAGCGGGACACAGCAGGACCCAGCGGGGAAACACCGGGGACACAGTGGGACACAGCGAGGACACAGCGGGACACAGCGGGACACTGCGGGGCACAGCGGGAGACACAGCCGGACACAGCGGGGGACACAGTGAGGACACAGCGGAACACAGCATGGGACAATGCGAGGACAAGGCGGGAAACAGCGAGACACAGCGGGACCCAGCGGGGACCCAGCAGTGGACACAGCGGGACACCGCGGGGGACAAAGCAGGACACCACGGAACACAGCAGGACACAGCGTGAAACAGCGGTGAACCTGCGGGGTCACAGCGGGACCCTGCGGGACACAGCGGGGGACACAGCCGGACACAGCAGGGACACAGCAGGACCCTGCAGGACACAGCGGGGGACACAGTGGGACACAGCGGGACACAGCGGGGGACACAGCAGGGATACAGTGGGACACAGTAGGACACAGCGTGGGACAAAGCGGGAGACAGCGGAGGACACAGCGAGGACACAGCTGGACACAGTGGGGACACAGAGGGGACTCTGCAGGGGACATAGAGGGGAAAAAGCGGGACACCACGGGACACAGTAGGACACAGCGGGACACAGCGGGGACACTGCGGGACACAGCCGGGGGACACAGCGGTGGACAGCGGGGGAAAGAGAAGGGACACAGCGGGACACAGAGGGGACAGAGCTGGACACAGAAGGGTAAACAGCGGGGCACAGCGGACACACAATGGGGACAGAGCTGGACACAGAGGGACACAGATGGGACAGAGCGTGACACAGCGGGACACAGCGGGACACAGCAGGGGACTTAGCGGGACACAGCGGGGGACACAGGGAGGACACAGCTGGACACTGAATGAGACAGAGCGAGGACACAGCCGGACACAGCGAAACACAGCGTGACACAGTGGGGACACAGCAGGGGACACAGCGGGGGACACAGAGGGACACAGCGGAGTACACAGCAGGGACAAAGCGGGACACAGCGGGGGACACAGCGAGGACACAGCGGGACACAGCGGTGACACAGCGGGACACAGCTGGGGACACTGCGGGACACAGCGGGACACAGCGGGGACACAGCAAGGACACAGCGGGGGACACAGCGGACACAGCTGGACACAGCCGGGGACACAGCTGGACACAGCGAGAGACACAGCGGGGGACACAGCGGGACACAGCGGGGAACAAAGAGAGGACACAGCGGGACCCAGCGGGACACAGCATCGATAGAGCGGGGACACAGCGGGACACAGCGGTGACACAACGGGACTCAGCGGGGGACACTGCGGGACCCAGCGGGACCCAGTGGAGACACAGCAAGGACACAGCGGGGGACACAGCGGGACACAGCGGGACACAGCGGGGGACACAGCGAGTGACACAGCGGGGGATACATCGGGACACAGTGGGGAACACAGAGAGAGACACAGCAGGACCCAGCGGGACACAGCGTCGATACAGCGGGGACACCGCGGGGTACACAGCTGTTGACACAGCGGG
>NW_012313356.1:0-2203 GCF_000151885.1 Dipodomys ordii | reverse complement strand
TACAGCGGGGGACACAGGGAGGACACCGCGGAACTCAGCATGGGACAAAGCGAGGACACAGCGGGAAACAGCGAGACACAGCGGGACCCAGCGGGGACCCAGCAGTGGACACAGCGGGACACAGCGGGGGACAAAGCGGGACACCACGGAACACAGCAGGACACAGCGTGAAACAGCGGTGAACCTGCGGGGACACAGCGGGACACAGCGGGGGACACAGCGGGACACAACGGGACACAGCGGGGGACACAGCCGGACACAGCAGGGACACAGCGGGGACACAGCGGGACCCAGCAGGACACAGCGGGGGACACAGCGGGGCACAGAGGGACACAGCGGGGGACACAACAGGGACACAGTGGGACACAGTAGGATACAGCGTGGGACAAAGCGGGAGACAGCAGAGGACACAGCGAGGACACAGCTGGACACAGCGGGGACACAGAGGGGACTCAGCAGGGGACATAGAGGGGAAAAAGCGGGACACCACGGGACACAGTAGGACACAGCGGGACACAGCGGGGACACTGCGGGACACAGCCGGGGGACACAGCGGTGGACAGCGGGGGAAAGAGAAGGGACACAGCGGGACACAGAAGGGTACACAGCGGGGCACAGCGGTCTCACAACAGGGACAGAGCTGGACACAGAGGGACACAGAGGGGACAGAGCGTGACACAGCGGGACACAGCAGGGGACTCAGCGGGACACAGCGGGGGACACAGGGAAGACACAGCTGGACACTGAGGGAGACAGAGCGAGGACACAGCCGGATACAGCGAAACACAGCGTGACACAGTGGGGACACAGCAGGAGACACAGCGGGACACAGCGGTGGACACAGAGGGACACAGCGGGGTACACAGAAGGCACAAAGCGGGACACAGCGGTGACACAGCAGGACACAGCTGGGGACACTGCGGGACACAGCGGGACACAGCTGAGGACACTGCGGGACACAGCGGGACACAGCGGGGACACAGAGAGAGACACAGCAGGACCCAGCGGGACACAGCGTCGATACAGCGGGTACACAGCGGGACACAGCGGGGTACACAGCTGTTGACACCACGGGACACAGTGGGGGACACAGCGGGACACAGCGGGACACAGCGGGGCACAGCAGGGACAAAACGGGAGACACAGTGGGGAACAGAGCAGGACACAGCGGGGGACACAGAGAGGACACAGTGGGGACACAGCGAGACTCAGCCGGGAACACAGCGGGGGAAAAAGCAGGACTCACGGGACACAGTGGGACACAGCGGGACACAGCGGGGTCACTGCGGGGACACAGCGGGAAACAGTGGGGGACAAAGCGGGACACAGCGGAAACAGCGGGACACAGCCGGACACGGTGGGGGACACAGCGGGACACAGAGGGGGACACAGCGAGGACATAGTGGGACACAGCGGGACACAGTGGGGGACACAGCGAGGACACAGCAGAACACAGCGTGGGAAACAGCGAGGACACAGCGGGACACAGCGAGACACAGCGGGACACAGTGGGGACACAGCAGTAGACACAGCGAGACACAGCAGGGGACACAGCGGGGAACACAGCGAGGACACAGCGGGAACACAGCGGGGACACTGCGGGAACATAGTGGGACACAGCGGGGGACACAGCGAGGACACAGCGGGACACAGCGGGACACAGCGTGGGACAAAGCGGGAGACAGCAGGTGAAACAGCGAGGACACAGCGGGACACAGCGGCGACACATAGAGGACTCAGCGGGGGACACAGTGGGGGACAGAGCGGGACACAGCGGGACACTGCGGGGCACAGCAGGGGACACAGCGGGACACAGCGGGGGACACAGCGGGACACAGCGGGACTCGGTGGGGAACAGCGGGGGATACAGCGGGACACAGCGGGGGACACAGGGAGGACACAGCTTAACACAGCATGGGACAAAGCGAGGACACAGCGGGACACAGCGAGACACAGCGGGACACAGCGGGGACCCAGCAGTGGACACAGCGGGACACAGCGGGGGACAAAGCGGGACACCACGGAACACAGCAGGACACAGCGTGAAACAGCGGTGAACCTGCGGGGACACAGCGGGACACAGCGGGGGACCCAGCGGGACACATCGGGGGGACACAGCGGGACACAGCGGGGGACACAGCGGGGGACACAGCGGGACACAGCAGGTCACAGCATGGGACACAGCGGGACACAGCGGGGGGAC
>NW_012313355.1:0-2203 GCF_000151885.1 Dipodomys ordii | reverse complement strand
GTGTCCTCGCTGTGTCCCCTGCTGTGTCCCGCTGTGTCCCCCGCTGTGTCCTGATGTGTCCCGCTTTGTCCCACTGTGTCCCTGCTGTGACCCTCAGTGTCCCAGTGTGTCCCCGCTGTGGCCCCTCTGTGTCCCGCTGTGTCCCGCTCTGTCCCTGCTGTGTCCTGCTGTGTCACGCTGTGTCCCCGCTTTGTGCCCGCTGTGTCCCGCTGTGTACTTCGTTGTGTCAGGCTGTGTCCTCCGCTTTGTCCGGCTGTGTCCCCGCAGTGTCGCCGATGTGTCCCGCTGTGTCACACTGTGTCCCATGGTGTCCTGCTTTGTCCCCAGCTGTGTCCCCCGCTGAGTACCCTCGGTGTCCTGCTGTGTCCTCGCTGTGTGCCCCGCTTTCTCCCACTTTGTCCCACGCTGTGTCCCACTGTGTCCTCGCTGTGTCCCCCGCTGTGTCCCGCTGTGTCCCCCGCTGTGTCCCCCGCTGTGTCCTGCTGTGTCCCCTGCTGTGTCCCGCTGTGTCTACTGCTGTGTTCCTGCTGTGTCCCGCTGTGTCCCCCTTTGTCCTCACTGTGTCCCACGCTGTGTTCCGCTGAGTACTTGCTGTGTCCCCCGATGTGCCCCGTTGTGTCCCCAGCTGTGTACCCCGCTGTGGCCCACTCTGTCCCCGCTGTATCGACGCTGTGTCCCGCTGGGTCCCGCTGTGTCCTCGCTGTGTCCACCGCTGTGTCCCGCTGTGTCCACCGCTCTGTACCGCTGTGTCCCCAGTTGTGTCCCACTGTGTCCTGCTGTGGCCCCCGCTGTGTCCCCCGCTGTGTCCCGCTGTGTCCCCCGCTGTCTCCCGCTGTGTCCACTGCTGTGTCCCCGCTGTGTCCCACTTTTTCTCCCGCTTTGTCCCGCTGTGTCCTCGCTGTGTCCCCTGCTGTGTCCCGCTGTGTCCCCCGCTGTGTCCTGATGTGTCCTGCTTTGTCCCACTGTGTCCCTGCTGTGACCCTCAGTGTCCCGGTGTGTCCCCGCTGTGGCCCCCCTGTGTCCCGCTGTGTCTCGCTCTGTCCCTGCTGTGTCCTGCTGTGTCACGCTGTGTCCCCACTTTGTGCCCGCTGTGTCCCGCTGTGTACTCCGTTGTGTCAGGCTGTGTCCCCCGCTTTGTCCCGCTGTGTCCCCGCAGTGTCGCCGCTGTGTCCCGCTGTGTCACACTGTGTCCCATGGTGTCCTGCTTTGTCCCCAGCTGTGTCCCCCACTGAGTACCCTCGGTGTCCTGCTGTGTCCCGCTGTGTTCCGTGGTGTCCCGCTTTGTCCCCCGCTGTGTCCCCAGCTGAGTCCCCGCTGTGTCCCCACTGTGTCCCCGCTGTATCCCGCTGTGTCCTCGCTGTGTCCCC
This sequence comes from Dipodomys ordii, assembly GCF_000151885.1. Taxonomy (NCBI): domain Eukaryota; kingdom Metazoa; phylum Chordata; class Mammalia; order Rodentia; family Heteromyidae; genus Dipodomys; species Dipodomys ordii. Next base: position 836 of record NW_012313355.1, on the reverse strand, counting down.
CGCTGTCTCCCGCTCTGTCCCCCGCTGTGTCTCACGCTTTATCCCGTCTGTATCCCACTCTGTCCCGCTGTGTCCCGCTGTGTCCACCACTGTGTCCCTTTGTGTCCCCAGCTGTGTAACCCGCTGTGTAACGCTGTGAATCCCGCTGTATCGAGGCTGTGTCACACTGGGTCCCGCTGTGTCCTTGCTCTGTTATTCGTGGTGTCCCGCTCTGTCCCCCGCTGTGTCCCCCGCTCTGTCCTACTGTGTCCCCCGCTGTGTCCCTGCTGTGTCCCCGCTGTGTCCCCCGCTGAGTCCCCTCGGTGTCCTGCTGTGTCCTCGCTGTGTGCCCCGCTGTCTCCCACTTTGTCCCACGCTGTGTCCCACTGTGTCCTCGCTGTGTCCCCCGCTGTGTCCCGCTATGTCCCCGCTGTGTCCTAAGCTGTGTCCCGCTGTTTACCCCGCTGTGTCCAACTATGTTCCCGCAGTGTCCCCGCTGTGTCCCTGCTGTGTCCTGCTGTGTCCTCGATGTGTTCCCCGCTGTGTTCCGTTGTGTCCCCAGCTGTGTACCCCGCTGTGTCCCGCTGTGTCCCCGCTATATCGACGCTGTGTCCCGCTGTGTCCCGCTGTGTCCCGCTTTGTCCCCCGCTGTGTCCCTCACTGAGTCCCCGCTGTGTCCCTGCTGTGTCCCGCTCTGTCCTCCCTGTGTCCCCCGCTGTGTCCCGCTGTGTCCCCTGCTTTGTCCCGCTGTGTCTACTGCTGTGTTCCTTCTGTGTCCGGCTGTGTCCTGCTGTGTCCCCCTGTGTCCTCACTGTGTCCCACGCTGTGTTCCGCTGTGTACCGCTGTGTCCCAGTTG
>NW_012313354.1:0-2203 GCF_000151885.1 Dipodomys ordii | reverse complement strand
TGCTTCTCTTTCTGCTTTTCCTTCTGTTTCTGCTTCTCCTTCTGCTTCTTCCCCTTCTTCTGTTTCTTCTGCTTCGGCTTCTCCAGCTTCTGCTTCTCCTGCTTCTCTTTCTGCTTCTCTTTCTGCTTCTCTTTCTCCTTCTCCTTGTCCTTCTCCTTCTTCTGCTTCTTCTTCTGCTTCTGCTTCTCCTTCTGCTTCTGCTCCAATTTCTCCTTCTGCTTCTCATTCTGCTTCTGCGCCTTCTGTTTCTTCTGCTTCTCCTGCTTCTTCTTCTCCTGCTACTCCTACTTCTCGTGCTGCTTCTCCTTCTGCGTCTCTTTCTGGTTCGGCTTATCCTTTTGCTTCTCCTACTCCTAATCCTTCTCTTTCACCTTCTCCTTCTTCTTCTTCTGCTTCTCCTGGTGCTTCTGCTTCTGCTTATTCTAGTATTTCTGTTTCTTCTGCTTCTGCTTCAGATTGTGCTTCTTCTATTTCTCCTTCTGCTTCAGAGTCTGCTTCTGCTTCTTCGGCTTCTCCTGTTTCTTCTGCTTCTGCTTCTCCTGCTTCTTCAGCTTCTCCTGCTTTTCTTTCTGCTTCTCCTTCTGCTTCTGCTTTTCCTTCTGCTTCTGCTTCTGCTCTTCTCCTTCTTCTGTTTCTTTTGCTTCTGTTTCTTCTTCTTCTTCTTCTGTTTCTTCTGATTCTACTTCTGCTTCTCCTTCTTCTACTTCTCTTTCTGTTTCTACTTCTGCTTCTTCTGATTCTCCTGCTTATCCTTTTTTTCTCCTTCTGTTTCTGCTTCTCTTTCTGCTTCTACTTCTCTTTCTGCTGCTCCTTCTCCTTCTCCTTCTTCTGCTTCTCCCACTGCTTCTGCTTCTTTTGCTTATTCTATTTCTTCTGCTTCTGCTGCATCTACTGCTTCTCCTTATGCTTCTCCTTATGCTTCTCCTTATGCTTCTCCTTCTTCTTCTTCTTCTTCTTCTTCTTCTTCTTCTTCTTCTTCTTCTTCTTCTTCTTCTTCTTCTTCTTCTTCTTCTTCTTCTTCTTCTTCTTCTTCTTCTTCTTCTCTATCTTCTGCTTCTGTTTGCCTGCTTCTTCTGCTTCTACTGCTTCTCATTCTGCTTCTGCTTCTCCTTCTGCTTCTCCTATTGCTTCTGCTGCTCTTCCTTCTCCTTCTCCTACTTCTACTTCTTCTTCTTCGTCTGCTTCTTCTGCTTCTCCTACTTCTCCTTCTGCATCTTCTTCTGCTTCTTCTTCTCCTTCTGCTGCTTCTTCTGCTTCTGCTTCTCCTTCTGCTACTCCTTCGCTTCTGCTGCTTCTCCTTCTGATTCTCCTTCTGCTTCTGCTTCTGTTTTTCCTTCTCCTTCTCGTTCTTCTGCTTTTCCTTCTGCTTCTGCTGCAACTGCTACTACTTCTGCTTCTTCTGTTTCTTCTGCTTCTCCTGCTGCTTTTGATTCTCTTTCCGCTTCTGCTTCTCCTTCAGCTTCTCATTCTGCTTCTCCAGATTCTGCTTCTTCTGCTTCTCCTGATTCTCCTTCTGCTTCAGGTTCTGCTTCTGCTTCTTCGGATTCTTATGCTTCTGCTTCTCCTGCTGCTGTTTCCTCTGCTTCCCCTCCTTCTGTTCTGCTTCTCCTTCTGCTTCAACTTCTCCTTCTGCCTCTTGACCTTCACCTGTTTCTTCTGCTTCGGCTTCTCTTGTTCAACATCTCCTGCATCACCATTTGCTGCTCTATCTGCATCTCCTACTGCTTTTCCTTCTACTGCTCCTTCATCTGCTTCTCTTTCTGCTTCTCCTTCTGTTTCTCCATCTCCATCTCCATCTCTTTCACCTGCTTTTCCTTCAGATTATCCTTCTGCTTCTGCATCTTCTGCTTCATCTGCTACTGCCTCTGCTTCTTCTGTTTCTTCTGCTTCTCCATCTGCTTTTGCTTCTCATTCTCCTTCTGCTTCACCTTCTGCTTCACCAGGTTCTGCTTCTTCTGCTTCTCCTGCTTCACCTTCTGCTTCAGGTTCTTCATCTGCTTCTTCGACTTCTTCTGCTTCTACTTCTCCTGCTGCTGCTTCTTCTGCTTCTCCTGCTTCTCTTTCTGCTTTTCCTACTGTTTCTGCTACTGCTTCTACTCCTTCTTCTGTTTCATATGCTTCTGCTTCTCCTGCTTCTGCTTCTCCTGCTTCTCATACTGCTTCTCTTTCTGCTTCTCTTTCTGCTTCTCATTCTCCTTCTCCT
>NW_012313353.1:0-2203 GCF_000151885.1 Dipodomys ordii | reverse complement strand
CAGTTGTAGCAGAAGCAAACGAGAAGCAGAAGGAAAAGCAGAAGAACAAGAAGTGAGAAGGAGAAACAGAAGGAGAAGCAGAAGCAGAAGCAGAAAGAGAAGCAGGTAAAGCAGAAGAAGAAGAAGCAGAAGGAGAATAAGAAGGAGAAGCGGAAGAAGGAGAAGGAGAAGCAGAAGCAGAAGAAGATGCAGAAGGAGAAGCAGAAGAAGCAGAAGGAGAAGCAGGAAAAGCAGAAGAAGCAGAAGCAAAAGGAGACGCAAAAGAAGGAGAAGGAGAAGCGGAGGCATAAGAAGAAGCATAGGGACAAGCACAAGCAGAAGGAGATGCAGAAGGAGAAGCAGGAGAAGCAGAAGAAGCTTAAGATGAAGGAGAAGCAGAAGTAGGAGAAGGAGAAGGAGGAGAAGCAGAAGCAGACGGAGAAGCAGAAGCGGAATGAGAAGCAGAAAGAGAAGCAGGAGAAGCACAAGAAGCAGAAGCAGGAGAAGCCGAAAGAGAAGAAGCAGAAGAAGCAGAATCAGAAGCAGAAGTACAAGCAGAAGCAGAAGGAGAAGCAGCAGAAGAAGTAGAACTAGAAATTCAGGCAGGAGAAACAGAAGAAGCAGAAGCAGAAGGAGAAGGAAAAAGAGAAGCAGAAGGAGAAGTAGAAGAAGCAGCAGAAGGAGAAGCAGCAGAAGAAGCAGAAAAACAAGCAGGAGAAGCAGAAGCAGAAAGAGAAGTAGAGGCAGAAGAAGCAGAAGAAGAAGCAGTAGAAGCATAAGAAGCAGAAGCAGGAGAAGCAGAAGCAGAAGATAAAGAAGAAGCATAAGAAGCAGAAGCAGAGGGAGAAACAGAAGAAGGAGAAAGAGCAGCAGAAGGTGAAGCAGAAGGAGATGGAGAAGCAGAAAGAGAAGCAGAAAGAGAAGGAGAATAAGAAGGAGAAGTTGGAGAATCAGAAGGAGCAGAAGCAGATACAGAAGGAGAAGAAGGAGAAGGAGAAGCAGAAGGAGAAGGACAAGCAGGAGAAGCAGAAGCAGCAGAAGCGGGAGAAGCAGAAGCAGAAGCAGAAGCAGAAGCAGAAGCAGAAGAAGAAGAAGAAGAAGAAGAAGAAGAAGAAGAAGAAGAAGAAGAAGAAGAAGAAGAAGAAGAAACAGAAGAAAGTGAAGGAGCAGAACGAGAAGCAGAAGCAGAAGTAGAAGCAGAAAGAGAAGCAGAAGAAAAGGAAGAAGCAGTAGCAGGAGAAGCAGAAGCAGAAGAAACAGAAGAAGCCCAAGAAGCAGAAGGAGAACCTGAAGCAGAAGGAGAAGCAGAAGCAGCAGAAGCTTGAAAAGCAGAAGCAGAAGAAACAGAACAAGCAGAAGAAGAAGAAGGAGAAAGAGAAGGATTAGGAGTAGGAGGAGCAGAAGGAGAATCAGAAGCAGAAAGAGAAGCAGAAGGAGACAGAAGGAGAAACAGAAGAAGCAGGAGAAGCAGAAGCAGAAGCAGAATGAGAAGCACAAGAAGGAGAAATTGAAGCAGAAGGAGAATGAGACGCAGAAGCAGAAGGAGAAGTAGGAGAAGCAGAAGGAGAAGAAGCAGGAAAAGCAGAAGCAGAAGAAACAGAAGAAGGAGAAGAGAAGAAGCAGAAGCAGAAGGAGAAGCAGAAGCAAAAGGAGAAGCAGAAGAAGCAGAAGCAGGAGAAGCAGAAGCAGAAGAAAAAGAATAAGCAAAAGAAGCAGAAGCAGAAGCAGTGGGAGAAGCAGAAGAAGGAGAAGGAGAAGGAGCACCAGCATGAGAAGCAGAAAGAGCAGCAGAAGGAGGAGCAGGAGATGCAGAAACAGGAGAAGCATAAGCAGAACAAACAGGTAAGGACAAGTAGTAGAAGCAGAAGGAGAAGCAGAAAGAGAAGGAGAGAAAGCAGAAGAAGCAGAAGCAGGAGAAGCAGAAGCATAAGAATCCGAAGAAGCAGAAGGAGAACCTGAAGCAGAAGGAGAAGCAGGAGAAGCAGAAGAAGCAGAATCTGGAGAAGCAGAAGGAGAAGCAGAAGGAGAAGGAGAAGCAGAAAGAGAATCAAAAGCAGAAGGAAAAGCAGAAGAAACAGAAGAAGTAGAAGCAGTAGCTGTTCTAGCAGAAGCAGAACGAGAAGCAGAAGGAAAAGCAGAAGAACAAGAAGGAGAAGGAGAAACAGAAGGAGAAGCAGTAGGAGAATAAGAAGGAGAAGCAGAAGAAGGAGAAGGAGAAGCAGAA
>NW_012313352.1:0-2203 GCF_000151885.1 Dipodomys ordii | reverse complement strand
TTCTTCTTCTCTTTCTTCTGCTTCTGCTTTTCCAGCTTCTTCTGCTTCTACTGCTTCTCTTTCTGCTTTTCATTCTGTTTCTCCTTCTCCTTCTGTTTCTCCTATTGCTTCTGCTACCCTTCCTTCTCCTTCTTCTTCTCCTCCTTCTGCTTCTCCTTCTGCTTTTGCTTCTTCTGATTCTCCTGCTTCTCGTTCTGCATCTTCTTCTGCTTCTGCTTCTCCTTCTGCTGCTTCTTCTGCTTCTGCTTCTCCCTCTTCTGCTTCTCCTTCTGATTCTCCTTCTGCTTCTCCTTCTGCTGCTCCTTCTCCTTCTTCTGCATCTCCCTCTGATTCTGCTTCTTATGCTTATTCTTTTTCTTCTTCTTCTGCTTCTTCTGCTTCTCCTTATGCTTCTCCTTCTTCTTCTTCTTCTTCTTCTTCTTCTTCTTCTTCTTCTTCTTCTTCTTCTTCTTCTTCTTCTTCTTCTTCTTCTTCTTCTTCTCTTTCTTCTGCTTCTGTTTTCCTGCATCTTCTGTTTCTTCTGCTTCTCATTCTGCTTCTCATTCTGCTTCTGCTTCTCCTTCTGCTTCTCTTATTGCTTCTGCTGCTCTTCCTTCTCCTTCTACTACTTCTACTTCTCTTTCAGCTTCTGCTTCTTCTGCTTCTCCAGCTTCTCCTTCTGCATCTTCTTCTGCTTCTGCTTCTCCTTCTGCTTCTCCTTCTGCTTCTTCTGCTTCTCCTTCTGATTCTCCTTCTGCTTCTGCTTCTGTTTCTCCTTCTCCTTCTCGTGCTTCTGCTTTTCCTTCTGCTTCTCCTTCTGCTTCTGCTGCAACTGCTACTGCTTCTGCTTCTTCTGTTTCTTCTGTTTCTCCTACTTCTTTTGATTCTCTTTCTGCTTCTGCTTCTCCTTCAGCTAGCCATTCTGCTTCTCCAGATTCTGCTTTTTCTGCTTCTCCTGTTTCTCCTTCTGCTTCAGGTTCTGCTTCTGCTTCTTCGGATTCTTATGCTTCTGCTTTTCCTGCTTCTGCTTCTTCTGCTTCCCCTCCTTCTCTTTCTGCTTCTCCTTCTGTTTCTGCTTCTCCTTCTGCTTCTGCTTCTTGTCCTTCTCGTGTTTCTTCTGCTTCTGCTTCTCCTGCTTCTGCTTCTTCTGCTTTTCCTGCTTCTCTTTCTGCTTCTCCTTCTGCTTCTGCTTCTCCTTCTGCTTCTGCTCCTTCTCCTTCTTCTGTTTCTTCTTCTTCTGCTTCTCCCGCTTCTGCTTCTTCTGCTTCTCCTGCTTCTCGTTCTACTTCTCTTCGTCGGCTTCTCTTTCTACTTCTGCTTCTGCTTCTTCTGATTCTGCTTCTTCTCCTTCTTCTTCTCCTTCTGCTTCTGCTTCTTCTGCTTCTCCTGCTTCTCCTTCTGCATCTCCTTCTGCTTGTGCTTGTCCTTCTGCTTCTGCTTCTGCTTCTTTTCTGATTCTGCTTCTCCTTATCCTCCTTCTGCTTCTTCTGCTTTTCCTGATTCTCTTTCTGCTTCTCCTTCTGTTTCTCCTTCTCCTTCTCGTTCTTCTGCTATTCCTTCTGCTTCTCTTTCTGATTCTGCATCTTCAGCTTCTTCTGCTACTGCTTCTGCTTCTTCTGTTTTTTCTGTTTCTTCTTCTGCTTCTCCTTCTGCTTTTGCTTCTCTTTCTGCTTCTGCTTCTCCTTCTGATTCTCCTTCTTCTTCTCCAGATTCTGCTTCTTCTGCTTCTCCTGCTTCTCCTTCTGCTTTAGGTTCTGCTTTTGCTTCTTCAACTACTTCTGCTTCAATTTCTGCTTCTCCTTCTGTTTCTGCTTCTCTTTCTGCTTCAGCTTCTTCTCCTTCTTTTATTTCTTCTGATTCTGTTTCTCCTGCTTCTGCTTCTCCTGCTTCTCCTTCTGTTACTCTTTATGCATCTCCTTCTGCTTCTCCTTCTTCTGCTTCTACTACTGCTCCTGCTTCTACTTCTGCAACTTCTTCTGTTTCAATTTCTCCATCTTCTGCTTATCATTCAGATTCTGCTTCTCCTGCTTCTGCTTCTTCTACATCTCCTGCATTCTCCTTCTCATATCTCCTTCACTATCTAGCATTCTGCTTATCCTTCATGTTTACTCCATACTCACAATACATACTCTATCTCCATCACCATTCATCATCTTCTGGCTTATCCTGCTGCTATCATCTTCTGCAACATAAGCATTTTCAGGTTAAACATAATAAAAATAAA
>NW_012313351.1:0-2203 GCF_000151885.1 Dipodomys ordii | reverse complement strand
TGCTCTGTCCACCGCTGTGTCTCATGATTTGTCCCCGCTGGGTCCCACTGGGTCCCGCTCTGTCACTCACTGTGTCTCCCGCTGAGTCCTCTATGTGTCGCCACTGTGTCCCGCTGTGTCCTCGCTGTGTCCCCTGCTATCTCCCGCTTTGTCCCACGCTATATCCCGCTGTGTCCCACTGTGTCCTCGTTGTGTCCCCGGCTGTGTCCTGCTGTGTTCCTGCTGTGTCCCAAGCTGTGTCCCGCTGTGTCCCGATGTGTGCCCCGCTGTGTCCTGCTGGGTGCCGCTGTGTCCCTGCTGTGTCCCCGCTGTGTCCTCGCTGTGTCCCGCTGTGTCTACTGATGTGTCCCCACTGTGTCCCGCTGTGTCTCGCTGTGTCCCGCTGTGTCCTCGCTGTTTCCCACGCTGTGTTCTGCTGTGTCCTCGCTGTGTCCCCCGCTGTGTCCCCCGCTGTGTCCCGTTGTGTACCCAGCTGTGTACCCCGCTGTGTCCCGCTGTGACCCCGCTGTATCGACGCTGTGTCCCGCTTGGTCCAGCTGTGTCCTCGCTGTGTTCCCCGCTGTGTCCCGCTGTTTACCCCTCTGTGTCCCCCGCTGTGTCCCGCTGTGTCCCGCTGTGTACTGCTGTGTCCCCCGCTGAGTCCCGCTGTGTCCCCGCTGTGTCCCAATGTGTCCTCGCTGTGTCCCGCGCTGGGTCCTGCTCTGTCCCTCCTGTGTCCCCAGCTGTGTACGGCTGTGTCCGGCTGTGACCCCCACTGTGTCCCCCGCAGTGTCAGCGCTATGTCCCGCTGTGTCCTCGCTGTGTCCCCTGATGTCTCCCGCTCTGTACCCCGCTGTGTCTCAAGCTTTGTCCCCGCTGTGTCCCACTGTGTCCCGCTGTGTCCCGCTGTGCCCCCACTGTGTCCCGTTGTGTTCACAGCTGTGTACCACGCTGTGTAACGCTGTGTCCCCGCTGTATCGACACTGTGTACCGCTGGGTCCCGCTGGGTCCTCGCTGTGTTCCCCGCTGTGTCCCGCTGTGTCCCCCACTGTGTCCCCCGCTGTGTCCCTATGTGTCCCACGCTTTGTCCCCCTGTGTCCCCGCAGTTTCCCCGCTGTGTCCCGCTGTATCCCACTGTGTTCTGTCGTGTCCCGCTTTGTCCCCCGCTGTGTCCCCTGGTGAGTCCCCGCTGAGTCCTCCATGTGTCCCCCGCTGTGTCCCGCTGTGTCCCCCGCTGTGTCCCGCTGTGTCCCCTGCTGTGTCCCGCTGTGTCCACTGCTGGGACCTGGCTGTGTCCCGCTGTGTCCTCACTGTGTCCCACTCTGTGTTCCGCTGTGTCCTCGCTGTGTCCCCCGGCTGTGTCCCGCAGTGTCCCCGCTGTGTCCCGCTGTGTCCTACTGTGTCCCGTGGTGTCCCGCTTTTTCCCCTCTATGTCCCCTGCTGAGTACCCTCTGTGTCCCCGATGTGTCCAGCTGTGTCCTCGCTGTGTCCTCCGCTGTCTCCTGCTTTGTCCCACGCTGTGTCCTACTGTGTCCCTGCTGTGTCTGGCTGTGTCCCCCGCTGTGTCCCGCTGTGTCCCGCTGTGTCCCCCGCTGTGTCCTGCTGGGTCCCGCTGTGTCCCCGCTGTGTCCCTGCTGTGTCCGGCTGTGTCCCCCGCTGTGTCCCGCTGTGTCCCGCTGTGTCCCCCGCTGTGTACCGCTGTGTCCCCGCAGCTTCACCGCTGTTTCACGCTGGGTCCTGCTGTGTTCCGTGGTGTCCCGCTTTGTCCCCCGCTGTGTCCTGCTGTGTCCACTGCTGGGTCCCCGCTGGGTCCCGCTGTGTCTCGCTGTTTCCCGCTGTATCCTCGCATTGTCCCATTCTGTGTTCCGCTGTGTCCTCCCTGTGTCCCCCGCTGTGTCCGGCTGTGTCCCCCGCTGTGCCCCGCAGTGTCCCGCTGTGTCCCACTGTGTCCTCGCTGTGTCCCACTGTGTCCCCGCTGTTTCCCCGCTGGGTCCTTCTGTGTCCCGCTGTGTCCCGCTGGGTCCCCCGCTTTGTCCCGCTGTGTCCCCGCAGAGTCCCCGCTGTGTCCCGCTGTGTCCCACTGTGTCCTGTGGTGTCCCGATTTGTCCCCCGCTATGTCCCCTGCTGAGTCCCCTCTGTGTCCCCGCTGTGTCCCGCTGTGTCCCCCGCTGTGTCCCACTGTGTCCCACGCTGTGTCCTGCTGTGTCCCGCTGTGTCCTGTTGT
>NW_012313350.1:0-2203 GCF_000151885.1 Dipodomys ordii | reverse complement strand
ACCCCGGTGTGTCACACTGTTTCCCGCTGTGTACTGCTGTGTCTCCCGCTGAGTTCCTCTGTGTCCCGCTGTGTCCCAATGTGTCCTCGCTGTGTCACGCTCTGTCCTGCTCTGTCCCCGCTGTGTCCTGCTTTGTCCCGCTGTGTCCCCACTGCGTGCCCGCTGTGTCCCTCTGTGTACCCCGCTGTGTCCGCTGTGTCCCCTCTCTGTCCTCTGCTGTCCCCCGCTGTGTCCCCCGCTGTGTCCCCCGCTGTGACCCGCTGTGTCCCGCTGTGTCTCCCGCTGTGTCCCCACTGTGTGCCCCCTGTGTCCCACTGTGTACCCCGCTGTGTACAGCTGTGTTCCCGCTGTGTCCACTGCTGTGTCCTGCTGTGTACCCCACTGTGTCCCGCTATGTTCCCGCAGTGTCCCCGCTGTGTCCCGCTGTGTCCCGCTCTGTCCCTGCTGTGTCCCGCTGTGTCCCCCTGTGTCCCCCGCTGTGTCCCGCTATGTTCCCGCAGTGTCCCCGCTGTGTCCCGCTGTGTCCCACTGTGTCCCGTGGTGTCCCAGTTTGTCCTTCGCTGTGTCCCCAAGTGAGTCCCCGCTGTGTCCCGCTGTGTCCCCCACTGGGTCCCGCTGTGTCCCCACAGGGTCACCGCTGTTTCCCGCTGTGACCCGCTGTGTTCCGTGGTGTCCCGCTTTGTCCCCTGCTGTGTCCCCCGCTGAGTCCCCGCTGTGTCCCCAGCTTTGTACCGCTGTGTCCGTGCAATGTCCCCGCTGTGTCCCGCTGTGTCACACTGTCCCGTGGTGTCCTGCTTTGTCCACGCTGTGTCCCCCACTGAGTCCCCTCTGTGTCGCAACTGTGTCCCGCTGTGTCCTCGCTGTGTCCCCCGCTGTCTCCCGCTGTGTCCCCCGCTGTATCCCGCACCCCACTGTACCGCTGTGTCCTCGCTGTGTCCCCCACTGCGTCCAGCTGTGTCCTCCGTGTATCCCAAGCTGTGTCCCGCTGTGTCCCTCTGTGTACCCCGCTGTGTCCCGCTATGTTCCCACAGTGTCCTCGCTGTGTCCCGTGGGGCCCGCTTGTCCTCGCTGTGTCCCCCGCTGTGTCCCTTTGTGTCCCCAGCTGTGTACCCTGCTGTGTCCTGCTGTGTCCCCACTGTATCGACGCTGTGTCCTGCTGGGTCCCGCTGTGTCCTCGCTGTGTTCCTCGTTGTGTCCCGCTGTGTCCCCTGCTGTGTCCCTGCTGTGTCCCTGCTGTGTCCCTGCTGTGTCGCCGCTGTGTCCCGCTGTGTCCTGCTGTGTCCTCGCTGTGTCGCACGCTGTGTTCCACTGTGTCCCCCGCTGTGTTCCGCTGTGTCCCTCTGTGTCCCCGCTGTGTCCCGCTGTGTCCCCCGCTGTGTCCCGCTGTGTCCCGCTGTGTCCCTGCTGTGACCCTCTCTGTCCCCGCTGTATTGACGCTGTGTCCCGGTGTGTCCCGGTGTGTCCGCGCTGTGTTTCCGGCTGTGTCCCGCTGTGTACCCATCTGTGTCCCCTGCTGTGTCCCTCTGTGTCCCCTCTCTGTCCTCTGCTGTCCCCCGCTGTGTCCCCCGCTGTGTCTCGCTGTGTCGCCCGCTTTGTCTCGCTGTGCCCCTGCAGTGTCCCCGCTGTGTCACACTGTGTCACACTGTGTCCCGTGTTGTCCCGCTTTGTCCCCCGCTGTGACCTCGCAGTGTTTCCCACTGTGTCCCGCTGTGTACTCGCTGTGTTCCCCGCTGTGTCCCGCTGTGTCCACCGTTGTGTCCACCGCTGTGTCCTCGCTCTGTCCCCCGCTGTGTCCCGCTGTGTCCTCGCTGGGTCCCCCGCTGTGTCCCGCTGTGTCCCCCGCTGTGTCCCGCTGTGTCCGACTGTGTCCCGCTCTGTCCCCGCTGTGTCCCGCTGTGTCCCTCTGTGTCCCCGCTGTGTGTCCGCTGTGTCCCTCTGTGTACCCCGCTGTGTCCAGCTGTGTCCTTTTGTGTCACGCTGTTTCCCTGCTGTGTCCCTGCTGTGTCCCTCTGTGTACCCCGCTGTGTCCAGCTTTGTCCCCGCTGTGTCTCGCTGTGTCCCACGCTCTGTCCCACACTGTGTCCCTCAGTGTCCCGCGCTGTGTCCCGCTGTGTCCCCCGCTGTGTCCCGCTATGTTCCCGCAGTGTCCCTCAGCGTGTGCTCCCGCTGTGTCCTCGCTGTGTCCACCGCTGTGTCCCGTTGT
>NW_012313349.1:0-2203 GCF_000151885.1 Dipodomys ordii | reverse complement strand
AGAGCAAGGACACAGCGGGACACAGCAGGGACACATTTAGGAACTCAGCGGGGGACACAGCGGGGGACATAGCGGGACACCACGGAACACAGCGGGTCACAGCGGGAAAAAGGGGTGACCCTGCGGGGACACTGCGGGACACAGCGGGGGACACAGCGGGACACAGCGGGACACAGCGGGGGACACAGCGGAACACAGTGGGGGACAGAGCGTGGGACACAGAGCGACACAGCGGGGACAAAGTTGGACACAGTGGGGTACACAGCGGGACACAGCGGGGACACAGCGGGGACACAATGGGGACACATTAGGAACACAGCGGGAAACTGAGGGGGACATAGAGGGGTACACAGTGGGACACAGCGGGGAACACAGCAAGGACACAGCGGGACAGAGTGAGGACACAGCGGGACACAGCGGAACACAGCAGGGACACAGTAGCAGACACAGCGGGACACAGCGGGGGACACAGAGGTACACAGCTGGGGACCCAGAGGGGTACACAGCGAGGACACAGCGGAACACAGCGTGGGACACAGCGAGGACACAGCGGGACACAGCAGAAGACACAGCGGGACACACACCTGGAGACAGCGGGGACACAGCAGGGACACAGCAGTAGACACAGGGGGACACAGCGGGGGACACTGCGAGACACAGCACGGAACACAGAGAGGACACAGCGGGACCCAGCGGGACACAGCGTCGATACAGCGGGGACACAGCGTTACACAGCGGGGTACACAGCTGTGGACACAACGGGACACAGTGGAGGCACAGCGGGACACAGCAGAACACAGTGGGACACAGCGGGGACAAAGTGTGAGACACAGCGGGGACAGAGCAGGAGACAGCGGGGGACACAGCGGGACACAGCGGTGGACACAGCGGGACAGAGCGGTGGACACAGTGGGACACAGCGGTGGACACAGCAGGACACAGCGGTGGACACAGCGAGGACACAGCAGAACCCAGCGGGACATAGGGTCGATACAGCTGGGACAGAGTGGGCCACAGCGGGGTACACAGTTGGGGACACAACGGGGCACATCGGAGGACACAGCAAGGACTCAGCGGAACACAGCGTGGGACACAGTGAGGACACAGGGGGACACAGCGGGGACACAGCGGGGACTCAGCGGGGGACACCGCGGGAGAGAAAGCGGGACACCACGGGACAGAGCGGGACACAGCGGGGACAAGGGGGAGACAGAGCGGGACACAGCGAAGACACAGCGGGACACAGCGGGGGACAGGGCAGGACACAGCGGCGGACACAGCCGGACAAAGCAGGGTACAGAGCAGGGTACACATCGGGATACAGAAGGACACAGTGGGGGACCCAGCGGGAAACAGCGGGGGGAGGACACAGCGGGACACAGCGGGGGACACAGCGGGGGACAAAGACAGGAAAACAGCGGGGGACACACCGGGGGACACAGCAGGACACAGCAGGGAACACAGCGAGGACACAGCGGGACCCAGCGTCGATGCAGCGGGGATACAGCGTTACACAGTGTGGTACAAATCTGTGGACACAAGGGGACACAGTGGGGGCACAGCGGGACAGAGCGGGACACAGTGGGACACAGCGAGGACAAATCGTGAGACACAGCGGGGGACAGAGCGGGAGACAGCGGGGGACACAGCGAGGACACAGCAGGACACAGCGGGACACAGCAGGGACAGAGCGGGACACAGTGGGACCCAGCGGGACACAGCAGGGGACAAAGCGGGACACAGTGGGGGACCCAGCGAGGACACAGTGGGACACAGCGGGGGACACAGCGAGGACACAGCGGGGGACACTGCGGGGGACACTGCGGGACACAGCGGGGAACACAGCGAGGACACAGCGGGACCCAGCGGGACACAGCCTCGATACAGCGGGGACACAGCGTTACACAGCGGGGTACACAGCTGTGGACACAACGGGACACAGAGGGGACACAGCGGGACACAGCAGAACACAGTGGGACACAGCGGGGACAAAGCGTGAGACACAGCGTGGACAGAGCAGGAGACAGCGGGGGACACAACGAGGACACAGCGGGACACAGCGGGGGACACAGCGGGACACAGCGGTGGACACAGCGGGACAGAGCGGTGGACACAGCGGGACACAGTGGTGGACACAGCAGGACACAGCGGTGGACACAGCGAGGACACAGCAGAACCCAGCGGGACACAGGGTCGATACAGC
>NW_012313348.1:0-2203 GCF_000151885.1 Dipodomys ordii | reverse complement strand
AGCAGGAGACGCAGAAGCAGGAGAAGCAGAAGCAGAAGAAGAAGAAGCTTAAGCAGAAAGAGAAGTAGAAACAGAAGGAGAAGCAGAAATAGAAGCAGAAGAACCCGAAGAAACAGAAGCAGAACCTGAAGCACAAGGAGAAGCAGGAGAAGCAGAAGAAGCAGAATCTGGAGGAGAAGAAGGAGAACCAGAAGGAGAAGCGGAAGCAGAAAGAGAAGCAAAAGCAGAAGGAGAAGCAGAAGAAGAAACAGAAAACACAGAAGAAGCAGAAGCAGTAACAGAAGAAGCTGAAGATGCAGAAGCAGAAAGAGAAGCAGAAGGAATAGCAGAAGAACGAGAAGGAGAAGGAGAAACAGAAGGAGAAGCAGAAGGAGAAGCAAAAAGAGAATCAGGAAAAGCAGAAGAAGCAGAAGCAGACGGAGAAGCAGAAGAAGGAGAAGGAGAAGCAGAAGCAGAAAAGAAGCAGAAGCAGAAGCAGAAGGACAAGCACAAGCAGAAGGAGATGCAGAAGGAGAAGCAGGGGAAGCAGAAGGAGAAGAAGAAGGAGAAGAAGCAGAATCAGAAGAAGCAGAAGCAGAAGGAGAAGCAGAAAGAGAAGCACGAAAAGCAGAAGAAGCAGAAGCAGGAGAAGCAGAAGCAGAAGAAATAGGAGAAGGACAAGAAGCAGAAGCAGAAGGAGAAGCAGAAAAAGAAGGAGAACCAGAAAGAGAAGGAGGGGAAGCAGAAGAAGCAGAAGCAGGAGAAGCAGAAGCATAAGAATCCGAAGAAGCAGAAGCAGAACCTGAAGCAGAAGGAGAAGCAGGAGAAGCAGGAAAAGCAGAATCTGGAGAAGCAGAATGACAAGCTGAAGGAGAAGCAGAAGCAGAAAGAGAATCAAAAGCAGAAAGAGAAGCAGAAGAAACAGAAGAAGCAGAAGCAGTAGCAGTTACAGCATAAGCAGAAGGAGAAGCAGAAGGAAAAGCAGGAGAACGAGAAGGAGAAGGAGAAACAGAGGCAGAAGCAGAAGGAGAAAAAGAAGCAGAAGAAAGAGCATAAGGACAAGTACAGGCAGAAGGAGATGCAGAATGAGAAGCAGGAGAAGCAGAAGAAGCAGAAGATGAAGGAAAAGCAGAAGTAGGAGAAGGAGAAGGAGGAGAAGCAGAAGCAGAAGGAGAAGCAGAAGCGGAATGAGAAGCAGAAAGAGAAGCAGGAGAAGCACAAGATGCAGAAGCAGGAGAAGCCGAAAGAGAAGAAGCAGAAACAGAAGCAGAAGTAGATGCAGAAGCAGAAGGAGAAGCAGCAGAAGAAGTAGAACCAGAAATTCAGGCAGGAGAAACAGAAGAAGCAGAAGCAGAAAGAGAAGCAAAAAGAGAAGCAGAAGGAGAAGTAGAAGAAGCAGCAGAAGGAGAAGCAGCAGAAGAAGCAGAAAAACAAGCAGGAGAAGCAGAAGCAGAAAGAGAAGTACAAGCAGAAGTAGCAGAAGAAGCAGAAGCAGAAGAAGAAGCAGTAGAAGCATAAGAAGCAGAAGCAGGAGAAGCAGAAGCAGAAGAACAAGAAGCATAAGAAGCAGAAGCAGAAGCAGAGGGAGAAACAGAAGAAGGAGAAGGAGCAGCAGAAGGTGAAGCAGAAGGAGATGGAGAAGCAGAAAGAGAAGCAGAAACAGAAGGAGAAGAAGAAGGATTAGTTGGAGAATCAGAAGAAGCAGAAGCAGAAAGAGAAGCAGAAGAAGAAGAAGGAGAAGCAGAAGCAGAGGAAAGGAAGGAGAAGCAGAAGCGGGAGAAGCAGCAGAAGAAGAAGAAACAGAAGAAGGAGAAGGAGCAGAAGGAGAAGCAGAAGCAGAAGGAGAAGCTGAAAGAGAAGCAGAAGAAGCAGTAGCAGGAGAAGCAGAAGCAGAAGAAACAGAAGAAGCTGAAGAAGTAGAAGCAGGACCTGAAGCAGAAGAAACAGAATAAGCAGAAGAAGCAGTAGCAGAAGCAGAACGAGAAGCAGAAGAAGAAGAAGGAGAAGGAGAAAGAGAAGGATTAGGAGTAGGAAAAGCAGAAGGAGAATCAGAAGCAGAACGAGAAGCAGAAGGAGCAGCAGAAGGAGAAGCAGAAGGAGAAGCAGAAGAAGGAGAAGCAGAAGCAGAAGAAGCAGCAGAAGGAGAAGCAGAAGCAGAAGAAGATGCAGAAGGAGAAGCAGGAGAAGCAGAAGAAGCAGAAGAAGCAAAAGCAGAAGTAGAATT
>NW_012313347.1:0-2203 GCF_000151885.1 Dipodomys ordii | reverse complement strand
TTCTCTTTCTGCTTCTTCATCTCCTTCTGCTTCACCTTCTGCTGCTCCTTCTCCTTCTTCTGTTTCTCCTTCTGCTTCTGCTTCTGCTTCTTATGCTTCTTCTTTTTCTTCTGCTTCTGCTTCTCCTGCTTCTGCTTGTTATGCTTCTACTGCTTCTTCTTCTGCTTCTGCTTCTTCTGCTTCTTCTTCTTCTACTTCTCTTTCTGCTTCTGCTTCTCCTGCTTGTTTTTCTGCTTCTTCTGCTGCTTCTCCTTCTGCTGCTTCTTCTACTTCTCCTTCTGCTTCTCTTTTTGCTTCTCCTTCTGCTTCTGCTTCTTCGGTTTCTCCTGCTTGAATTTCTGGTTCTATTTCTTCTGCTGCTTCTCCTTCTGCTTCTGCTTCTACTTCTGCTTCTGTTTCTGCTTCTTCTGCTTCTTCTCTTTCGGCTTCTCCTGCTTCTGCTTTTTGTGCTTCTCCTGCTTCTCTTTCTGCTTCTCATTCCGCTTCTGCTTCTCTTTCTGCTTCTGCTTCTCCTCCTACTCCTTCTCCTACTTCTGCTTCTCCTTCAGCTTCTGCTTCTCCTGCTACTCCTTCTGCATCTCCTTCTGCTTGTGCTTGTCCTAATGCTTCTTCTTCTGCTTCTGCTTCTGCTTCTCCTTCTCCTTCTTTTGCTTCTCATTTTGCTTCTGCTTCTTCTGCTTTTCCTGCTTCTCCTTCTGCTTCTGCTTCTTCTGCTTCTCCTGCTTCTCCTTCTGCATCTTCTTCTGCTTCTGCTTCTCCTTCTCCTTCTTCTGCTTCTCCTTGTGCTTCTCCATCTGCTTCTTCTTCTTCTGCTTTACCTGCTTCTCTTTCTGCTTCTCCTTCTGTTTCTTCTTCTCCTTCTTGTTCTTCTGCTTTTCCTTCTGCTTCTCCTTCTGCTTCTGCTACAACTGCTACTGCTTCTACTTCTTCTGTTTCTTCTGCTTCTCCTTCTGCTTCTCATTCTGCTTCTCCAGATTCTGCTTCTTCTGCTTCTCCTTCTGCTTCAGGTTCTGCTTCTGCTTCTTCTGTTTCTTCTGCTTCTGCTTCTCCTGCTTCTGCTTCTCCTTCTTCTCGTTCTGCTTCTCGTTCTGCTTCTGCTTCTCCTTCTCCTTCTTATGCTTCTCCTTCTGCTTCTGCTTCTCCTTCTGCTTCTGCTTCAATTTCTCCTTCTGCTTCTCATTCTGCTTCTGCGTCTTCTGTTTCTTCTGCTTCTCCTGCTTCTGCTTCTCCTGCTTCTCCTACTTCTCGTGCTGCTTCTCCTTCTGCTTCTCTTTCTGCTTCTGCTTATCCTTTTGCTTCTCCTACTCCTAATCCTTCTTTCTCGCCTTCTCCTTCTTCTTCTTCTTCTGCTTCTCCTGCTGCTTCTGCTTCTGCTTATTCTACTATTTCTGTTTCTTCTGCTTCTGTTTCAGATTGTGCTTCTTCTGTTTCTCCTTCTGCTTCAGATTCTGCTTCTGTTACTTCGGCTTCTCCTGTTTCTTCTGCTTCTGCTTCTCCTGCTCTTCTACTTCTCCTGCTTCTCCATCTGCTTCTGCTTCTCCTTCTGCTTCTGCTTCTGCTCTTCTCCATCTTCTGTATCTGTGCTTCTGTTTCTTCTGCTTCTTCTTCTTCTGTTTCATCTGAATCTACTTCTGCTTCTCCTTCTTCTCCTCTTTCTGCTTTTAACTCTGCTTCTTCTGATTCTCCTGCTTCTCCTTCTTGTTCTCCTTCTGTTTCTGCTTCACTTTCAGATTCTGCTTCTCTTTCTGCTGCTACATCTCCTTCTCCTTCTTCTGCTTCTCCCACTGCTTCTGCTTCTGCTTCATTTGCTTATTCTTTATCTTCTGCTTCTCCTTATGCTTCTCCTTGTGCTTCTCCTTCTTCTTCTTCTTCTTCTTCTTCTTCTTCTTCTTCTTCTTCTTCTTCTTCTTCTTCTTCTTCTTCTTCTTCTTTTTCTTCTTCTTCTTCTTCTTCTTCTTCTTCTTCTTCTTCTTCTTCTTCTTCTTCTTCTTCTTCTTCTTCTTCTTCTTCTTCTTCTTCTTCTTCTTCTTCTCTTTCGTCTGCTTCTGCTTTTCCTGCTTCTTCTGCTTCTACTGGTTCTCATTCTGCTTCTGCTTCTCCTCTGCTTCTCCTATTCCTTCTGCTGCCCTTCTTTCTCCTTCTCCTTCTCCTACTTACAAAGACGTTCTCCTGCTTTTGCTTCTTCTGCTTCTCCTGCTTCTCC
>NW_012313346.1:0-2203 GCF_000151885.1 Dipodomys ordii | reverse complement strand
CAGCATGAGAAGCAGAAGCAGAAGAAGCAGAAGAAGCAGAAGCAGAACCTGAAGCAGAAGGAGAAACAGAAGAAGCAGAAGAAGCAGAATCCGGAGAAGCAGAAGGAGAAGAAGAAGCAGAAAGAGAAGCAAAAGCAGAAGCAGAAGCAGAAGAAACAGAAGAAGCAGAGGCAGTAGCAGAAGAAGCAGAAGATGCAGAAGCAGAAGGAGAAGCAGAAGGAAAAGCAGAAGAACGAGAAGGAGAAGGAGAAACAGGAGAAGCAGAAAGAGAATCAGAAGAAGGAGCAGGAGAAGGAAAAGCAGCAGGAGAAGCAGAAAGAGCAGCAGAAGGAGAAGCAGGAGATGCAGAAACAGGAGAAGCAGAAGCAGAACAAACAGGAGAAGGACAAGAAGCAGAAGCAGAAGGAGAAGCAGAAACAGAAGGAGAAGCAGAAAGAGAAGGAGGGGAAGCAGAAGAAGCAGAAGCAGGAGAGGCAGAAGCATAAGAATCCGAAGAAGCAGAAGCAGAACCTGAAGCAGAAGGAGAAGCAGAACCTGCAGCAGAAGGAGAACCTGAAGCAGAAGGAGAAGCAGGAGAAGCAGAAGAATCAGTATCTGGAGAAGCAGAATGAGAAGCAGAATGAGAAGCAGAAGCAGAAAGAGAATCAAAAGCAGAAGGAGAAGCAGAAGAAATAGAAGAAGTAGAAGCAGTAGCAGTTGTAGCAGAAGCAGAAGGAAAAGCAGAAGGAAAAGCAGAAGAACAAGAAGGAGAAGGAGAAACAGGAGGAGAAACAGAAGGAGAAGCAGAAAGAGAAGCAGGTAAAGCAGAAGAAGAAGAAGCAGAAGGAGAATAAGAAGGAGAAGCAGAAGAAGGAGAAGGAGAAGCAGAAGCAGAAAATGCAGAAGGAGAAGCAGAAGAAGCAGAAGCAGAAGGAGAAGCAGGAAAAGCAGAAGAAGCAGAAGCAAAAGGAGAAGCAAAAGAAGGAGAAGGAGAAGGAGAGGCAGAAGAAGAAGCATAAGGACAAGCACAAGCAGAAGGAGATGCAGATGGAGAAGCAGGAGAAGCAGTAGAAGCAGAAACTGAAGGAGAAGCAGAAGTAGGAGAAGGAGAAGGAGGAGAAGCAGAAGCAGAAGGAGAAGCAGAAGCAGAATGAGAAGCAGAAAGAGAAGCAGGAGGAGGACAAGAAGCAGAAGCAGGAGAAGCCGAAAGAGAAGAAGCAGAAACAGAAGCAGAAGCAGAAGGAGAAGCAGCAGAAGAAGTAGAACAAGAAATTCAGGCAGCAGAAACAGAAGAAGCAGAAGCAGAAGGAGAAGCAAAAAGAGAAGCAGAAGGGGAAGTAGAAAAAACAGCAGAAGAAGCAGAAAAACAAGTAGGAGAAGCAGAAGCAGAAAGAGAAGTAGAAGCAGAAGAAGAAGAAGAAGAAGAAGCAGTAGAAGCATAAGAAGAAGAAGAAGAAGAAGAAGAAGAAGAAGAAGAAGAAGAAGAAGAAGAAGAAGAAGAAGAAGAAGAAGAAGAAGAAGAAGAAGCAGTAGAAGCATAAGAAGCAGAAGCAGGAGAAGCAGAACCAGAAGAAAAAGAAGAAGCATAAGAAACAGAAGCAGAGGGAGAAGCAGAAGAAGGAGAAGGAGCAGCAGAAGGTGAAGCAGAAGGAGATGCAGAAGCAGAAAGAGAAGCAGAAATAGAAGGAGAAGAAGAAGGAGAAGTTGGAGAATCAGAAGAAGCAGAAGCAGAAAGAGCAGCAGAAGAAGGAGAAGGAGAAGCAGAAGGAGAAGCACAAGCAGGAGAAGCAGAAGAAGCAGAAGCGGGAGAAGCAGAAGAAGAAGAAGAAGAAGAAGAAGAAGAAGAAGAAGAAGAAGAAGAAGAAGAAGAAGAAGAAGAAGAAACAGAAGAAGGAGAGTCAGTAGCAGAAGAAGCAGAAGATTCAGAAGCAGAAGGAGAAGCAGAAGGAAAAGCAGAAGAACTAGAAGGAGAAGGAGAAGGAGAAACAGGAGTAGAAGCAGAAAGAGAAGCAGAAGAAGGAGCAGTAGAAGGAAAAGCAGCAGGAGAAACAGAAAGAGCAGCAGAAGGAGAAGCAGGAAATGCAGAAACAGGAGAAGAACAAGCAGAAGAAACAGGAGAAGGACAAGAAGCAGAAGCAGAAGTAGAAGCAGAAGCAGAAGGAGAAGCAGAAAGAGAAGCAGAAGAAGCAGTAGCAGGAGAAGCAGGAGAAACAGAAGCAGAAGA
>NW_012313345.1:0-2203 GCF_000151885.1 Dipodomys ordii | reverse complement strand
GAGAAGAAGCAGCAGCATAAGGAGAAGCATAAGGAGAAGCATAAGGAGAAGTATAAGGAGAAGCAGTAGAAGCAGAAGAAGCAGAAGCAGGAGAAGCAGAAGCAGAAGAAAAAGAATAAGCAAAAGAAGCAGAAGCAGAAGCAGTGGGAGAAGCAGAAGAAGGAGAAGGAGAAGGAGCAGCAGAAGAAGAAAGAGAAGCAGAAAGAGAAGCAGAAACAGAAGGAGAACAAGAAGGAGAAGCAGGAGAATCAGAAGAAGCAGAAAGAGAAGGAGAAGAAGGAGAAGCAGAAGTAGAATCAGAAGAAACAGAAGAAAAAGAAGAAGAAGAAACAGAAGCAAAAAAAAACAGAAGAAGGAGAAGAGCAGAAGCAGAAGCAGAAGGAGAAGCAGAAGGAGAAGCAGAAAGAGAAGCAGGAGAAGCAGAAGAAGCAGGAGAAGCAGAAGCAGAATAAACAGGAGAAGCCGAAGAAGCAGAAGCAGAATCTGAAGCAGAAGGAGAAACAGATGAAGCCCAATCTGAAGCAGAAGCAGAAGAAACAGAAATAGTAGAATAAGCAGAAGCAGAAGCACCAGGAGAATCAGAAGAAGAAAAAGAAGGCGAAAGAGAAGGATTAGGAGTAGGAGAAGCAAAAGGATAAGCAGAAGCAGAAAGAGACGCAGAAGGAGAAGCAGCACGAGAAGTAGGAGAAGCAGGAGAAGCAGAAGCAGGAGAAGCAGAAGAAATAGAAGACGCAGAAGCAGAATGAGAAGCAGACGGAGAAATTGAACCAGAAGCAGAAGGAGAAGCAGAAGCAGAAGGAGAAGCAGAAGAAGGAGAAAGAGAAGGAGAAGCAGAACGAGAAGCAGAACGAGAAGCTGGAGAAGCCGAAGCAGGAGAAGCAGAAGCAGGAGAAGCAGAAGCAGAAGAAACAGAAGAAGGAGAAGAAGCTGAAGCAGAAGGAGAAGCAGAAACAGAAGGAAAAGCAGAAAGGGAAGCACGAGAAGCAGAAGAAGCAGCAGCAGGAGAAGCAGAAGCAGAAGAAGCCGAAAAAGCAAAAGCAGAACCTGAAGCAGAAAGAGAAGCAGGAGAAGCAGAAGAAGCAGAATCTGGAGAAGAAGAAGGAGAACCAGAAGGAGAAGCAGAAGCAGAAAGAGAAGCAAAAGCAGAAGGAGAAGCAGAAGGAGTATGTCCCTCTCACACAGTATAACCCCTGCTATCACTATATTTGATGTCAGTATAACTTGTGGAGGAGATGGGGAAAAACCAGTTGTTTAAGGATACAGGTGGATCTGATGCAACAATGAGACGTACAAGTTGTCATGTCCAAAACGAGCTTTACAACGTCAGTGCGGGGGGGAGTGGAGGGGAAGGGGTTAGGGGGGAGGGGGGAAGGAGAAGGATTGGGATGGGGGGAGGGGGGAGGCTGGGAAGGGATGGCAAGGGTAAACAAAGGAGGAGGCTGCAATGCTTGGTAAGAAATGTACGCATTATCCTGCCCATGCAATTGTAACCCCTCTGTACAGTTTGTTCACAAATTAAATAAAATAAAATTAAAAAAAAAAAAGAAATGAAATGAATAACCATAAAAAAAAGAAGAAGCAGAATCTGGAGAAGCAGAAGGAGAAGCAGAAGCAGAAAGAGAAATAGTAGAATAAGCAGAAGCAGAAGCAGCAGGAGAAGCAGAAGAAGATGGAGAAGGCGAGAGAGAAGGATTAGGCGTAGGAGAAGCAAAAGGATAAGCAGAAGCAGAAAGAGACGCAGAAGGAAAAGCAGCACGAGAAGTAGGAGAAGCAGGAGAAGCAGAAGCAGGAGAAGCAGAAGAAACAGAAGACGCAGAAGCAGAATGAGAAGCAGAAGGAGAAATTGAAGCAGAAGCAGAAGCAGAAGGAGAAGCAGAAGAAGGAGAAGGAGAAGCAGAAAGAAAAGCAGAAAGGGAAGCAGAACGAGAAGCAGGAGAAGCAGAAGCAGGAGAAGCAGAAGCAGAAGAAACAGAAGAAGGACAAGAAGCAGAAGCAGAAGGAGAAGCAAAAATAGAAGTAGAAGCAGAAATAGAAGGTGCGGAAGCAGAAGAAGCAGAAGCAGGAGAAGCAGAAGCATAAGAATCCGAAGAAGCAGAAGCAGAACCTGAAGCAGAGGGAGAAGCAGGAGAATCAGAAGAAGCAGAATCTGCAGAAGCAGAAGGAGAAGCAGAAGCAGAAAGAGAACCAAAATCAGAAGGAGAAG
>NW_012313344.1:0-2204 GCF_000151885.1 Dipodomys ordii | reverse complement strand
TGTTCTTTTGCTTCTGTTTCTTCTTCTTCTTTTTCTTCTGTTTCTTCTGATTCTACTTCCGCTTCTCGTTCTTCTCCTCTTTCCGCTTCTACTTCCGCTTCTTCCGATTCTCCCGCTTCTCCTTCTTGTTCTCCTTCTATTTCTGCTTCTCCTTCTGCTTCTCCTTCTGCTGCTCCTTCTCCTTCTCCTTCTTCTTCTTCTCCCACTGCTCTGCTTCTTTTGCTTATTCTTTTTCTTCTGCTTCTGCTTCTCCTGCTTCTGCTTCTTCTGCTTCTACTGCTTCTCCTTATGATTCTCCTTATGCTGCTTCTTCATCTTCGTCTACTTCTTCTTCTTCTCTTTCTTCTGCTTCTGCTTTTCCTGCTTCTTTTGCTTCTATTGCTTATCTTTCTGCTTCTCATTCTGCTTCTGTTTCTCCTTCTGCTTCTCCTATTGCTTCTGCTGCACTTCCTTCTCCTTCTCCTTCTCCTACTTCTGCTTCTCCTTTTGCTTCTGCTTCTTCTGCTTCTCCTGCTTCTCCTTCTGCATCTTCTTCTGCTTCTGCTTCTCCTTCTGCTGCTTCTTCTGCTTCTGTTTCTCCTTCTTCTGTTTCTCCTTCTGATTCTACTTCTGCTGCTCCTTCTCCTTCTTCCTCAGATTCTGCTTCTTATGCTTATTCTTTTTCTACTGCTTCTACTTCTCCTGCTTCTCCTTCTTCTGCTTCTACTGCTTCTCCTTATGCTTCTCCTTCTTCTTCTTCTTCTTCTTCTTCTTCTTCTTCTTCTTCTTCTTCTTCTTCTTCTTCTTCTTCTTCTTCTTCTTCTTCTTCTTCTTCTTCTCTTTCTTCTGCTTCTGCTTTTCCTGCTTCTTCTGGTTCTACTGCTTCTATTTCTGCTACTCATTCTGCTTCTCCTTCTGCTTCTGCTTCTCCTATTGCTTCTGCTGCTCTTCCTTCTCTTTCTCCTACTTCTCGTTCTCCTTCTGCTTCTGCTTCTCCTGCTTCTCATGCTTCTCCTTCTGCATCTCCTTCTGCTTGTGCTTGTCCTTATGCTTATTCTTCTGTTTCTGCTTCTTCTTCTGCTTCTTCTGCTTCTCCTTCTGATTCTCCTTCTGCTTCTGTTTCTGTTTCTCCTTCTTGTTCTCGTTCTTCTGCTTTTCCTTCTGCTTCTCCTTCTGCTTCTGCTGCAACTGCTACTGCTTCTTCTGTTTCTTCTGCTTCTCCTTCTGCTTTTGATTCTCTTTCCGCTTCTGCTTCTCCTTCAGCTTCTCATTCTGCTTCTCCATATTCTGCTTCTTCTGCTTCCCCTGCTTCTCCTTCTGCTTCAGGTTCTGCTTCTGCTTCTTCGGATTCTTATGCTTCTGCTTCTCCTGCTTCTGCTTCTTCTGCTTCCCCTCCTTCTCTTTCTGCTTCTCCTTCTGTTTCTGCTTCTCCTTCTGCTTCTGCTTCTTGTCCTTCTCCTGTATCTTCTGCTTCTGCTTCTCCTGTTTCTGAATCTTCTGCTTCTCCTACTGCTGCTCTTTCTGCTTCTCCTGCTGCTTTTCCTTCTCCTGCTCCTTCTTCTGCTTCTCTTTCTGTTTCTACTTCTGTTTCTCCTTCTTCTTCGCGTTCTTATGCTTTTCCATCTGCTTCTCTTTCTGCATCTTCTGCTTCTTCTGCTACTGCCTCTGCTTCTTCTGTTTCTTCTGCTTCTCCTGCTGCTTCTCCTTCTGCTTTTGCTTCTCTTTCTGCTTCTGCTTCTCCTTCTGCTTCTCCAGATTCTGCTTCTTCTGCTTCTCCTGCTTCTCCTTCTGCTTCAGGTTCTGCTTCTGCTTCTTCGGCTTCTTCTGCTTCTGCTTCTCCTGCTTCTGCTTCTTCTGCTTCTCCTGCTTCTATTTCTGCTTTTCCTTCTGTTTCTGCTTCTCCTTCTGCTTCTGCTTCTTCTCCTTCTTCTGTTTCTTCTGCTTCTGCTTCTCCTGCTACTGCTTCTCCTGCTTCTCGTTCTGCTACTCTTTCTGCTTCTCCTTCTTCTTCTTCTGCTTCTCCTTCTGCTTCTGCTTCTCCTTCTGCTTCTGCTTCTGCTTCACTTTCTCCTTCTGCTTCTCATTCTGCTTCTGCGTCTTCTGTTTCTTCTGCTTCTCCTGCTTCTGCTTCTCCTGCTACTCCTACTTCTCGTGCTGCTTCTCCTTCTGCGTCTCTTTCTGCTTCTGCTTATCCTTTTGCTTCTCATACTCCTACTCCTCTCTGA
>NW_012313343.1:0-2204 GCF_000151885.1 Dipodomys ordii | reverse complement strand
TGAGAAGCAGGAGAAGCAGAAGAAGCAGAATCTGGAGATTGCAGAAGGAGAAGCAGAAGCAGAAAGAGAAGCAAAAGCAGAAGGAGCAGCAGAAGGGGAAGCAGAAGAAACAGAAGAAGCAGAGGCAGTAGCAGAAGAAGCAGAAGATGCAGAAGCAGAAAGAGAAGCAGAAGGAAAAGCAGAAGAACGAAAAGGAGAAGGAGTAGGAGAAACAGAAGGAGAAGCAGAAAGAGAAGCAGAAGAAGGAGCAGGAGAAGGAAAAGCAGCAGGAGAAGCAGAAAGAGCAGCAGAAGGAGAAGCAGGAGATGCAGAAACAGGAGAAGCAGATGCAGAAGAAACAGGAGAAGGACACGAAGCAGAAGCAGAAGGAGAAGCAGAAACCGAAGGAGAAGCAGAAAGAGAAGGAGGGGAAGCAGAAGAAGAAGAAGCAGGATTGGCAGAAGCTTAAGAATCCGAAGAAGCAGAAGGAGAACCTGAAGCAGAAGGAGAAGCAGGAGAAGCAGAAGAAGCAGAATCTGAAGAAGCAGAATAAGAAGCAGAACGAGAAGCAGAAGCAGAAAGAGAATCAAAAGCTGAAGGAGCAGCAGAAGAAACAGAAGAAGTAGAAGCAGAAGCAGTTGTAGCAGAAGCAGAAGGAAAAGCAGAACAAGAAGGAGAAGGAGAAACAGAAGGAGAAACAGAAGGAGAAGCAGAAGGAGAAGGACAAGCAGGAGAAGCAGAAGAAGCAGAAGCAGGAGAAGCAGAAGAAGAAGAAACAGAAGAAAGAGAAGGAGCAGAAGGAGAAGCAGAAGCAGAAGGAGAAGCAAAAAGAGAAGCAGAAGAAGCAGAAGAAGCAGTAGCAGGAGAAGCAGAAGCAGAAGAAACAGAAGAAGCCCAAGAAGCAGAAGGAGAACCTGAAGCAGAAGGACAAGCAGAAGCAGCAGAAGCTGGAAAAGCAGATGCAGAAGAAACAGAACAAGGAGAAGAAGCAGAAGCAGAACGAGAAGCAGAAGAAGAAGAAGGAGAAAGAGAAGGATTAGGAGTAGAAGGAGCAGAAGGAGAATCAGAAGCAGAACGAGAAGCAGAAGGAGCAGCAGATGGAGAAGCAGAAAGAGAAGCAGAAGGAGAAGCAGAAGGAGAAACAGAAGAAGCAGAAGCAGGAGAAGCATAAGCAGAATGAGAAGCAAAAGAAGGAGAAATTGAAGGAGAAGGAGAATGAGACGGAGAAGCCGAAGGGGAAGTAGGAGAAGCAGAAGAAGAAGAAGCAGGAGAAGCAGAAACAGAAGAAGCAGAAGGAGAAGAGCAGAAGCAGAAGGAGAAGCAGAAGGAGAAGCAGAAGAAGCAGAAGCTGAAGCAGAAGAAGAAACAGAAAAAGCAGAAGAAGCAGAAGAAGAAGCAGCAGGAGAAGCAGAAGAAGAAGAAGGAGAAGGAGAAAGAGAAGGATTAGGAGTAGGAGAAACAGAAGGATAAGCAGAAGCAGAAAGAGAAGGAGAATGAGAAGGAGAAGCAGGAGCAGTAGTAGAAGCAGAAGAAGGAAAAGCAGAAGGAGAAGCATAAAGAGAAACAGAAGGAGAAGCAGGAGAAGCAGAAGCAGGAGAAGCAGAATCAGAAGAAATAGAAGAAGGAGAAGAAGCAGAAGCAGAAAGAGAAGCAGAAACAGAAGGAGAAGCAGAAATAGAAGCAGAAGAAGCCGAAGAAGCAAAAGCAGAACCTAAAGCAGAAGGAGAAGCAGGAGAAGCAGAAGAAGCAGAATCTGGAGAAGAAGAAGGAGAACCAGAAGGAGAAGCAGAAGCAGAAAGAGAAACAAAAGCAGAAGGAGAAGCAGAAGAAGAAGCAGAAGAAACAGAAGAAGCAGAATCAGTAGCAGAAGAAGCTGAAGATGCAGAACCAGAAAGAGAAGCAGAAGGAATAGCAGAAGAACGAGAAGGAGAAATAGAAGGAGAAGCAGAAGGAGAAGCAGGAAAAGCAGAAGAAACAGAAGCAGACGGAGAAGCAGAAGAAGGAGAAGGAGAAGCCGGAGCAGAAGAAGAAGCCGAAGGAAAAGCACAAGCAGAAGGAGATGCAGAAGGAGAAGCAGGAAATGCAGAAGACGCAGAAGCAGAAGGAGAAGAAGAAGGAGAAGAAGCAGAATCAGAAGAAGCAGAAGCAGAAATAGAAAGAGAAGCTGACGAAGAGAAGCAGACGAGAAGCAGAGAAGCAGATGATGCACAAGCGGGAGAAGCAGA
>NW_012313342.1:0-2204 GCF_000151885.1 Dipodomys ordii | reverse complement strand
GCTTATCCTTTTGCTTCTCCTACTCCTAATCCTTCTTTTTCGCCTTCTACTTCTTGTTCTTCTGCTTGTCCTGGTGCTTCTGCTTCTGCTTATTCTACTATTTCTGTTTCTTCTGCTTCTGCTTCAGATTGTGCTTCTTCTGTTTCTCCTTCTGCTTCAGATTCTGCTTCTGCTTCTTCGGCTTCTCCTGTTTCTTCTGCTTCTACTTCTCCTGCTTCTTCTGCTTCTCCTGCTTCTCTTTCTGCTTCTCCTTCTGCTTCTGCTTCTCCTTCTGCTTCTGCTCTTCTCCTTCTTCTGTTTCTTTTGCTTCTGTTTCTTCTGCTTCTTCTTCTTCTGTTTCTTCTGATTCTACTTCTGCTTCTCCTTATTCTCCTTCTCTTTCTGCTTCTTCTGATTCTCCTGCTTCTCCTTCTTGTTCTCCTTCTGTTTCTGCTTCTCTTTCTGCTTCTGCTTCTCCTTCTGCTGCTCCTTCTCCTTCTTCTTCTTCTGCTTCTCTCACTGCTTCTGCTTCTGCTTCTTTTGCTTATTCTTTTTCTTCTGCTTCAGCTTCTCCTGCTTCTGCTTCTTCTGCTTCTACTGCTTCTCCTTATACTTCTCCTTATGCTTCTCTTTATGCTTCTCCTTATGCTTCTCCTTATGCTTCTGCTGCTTCTTCTTCTTCTCTTTCTTCTGCTTCTGCTTTTCCTGCCTCTTCTGCTTCTACTGCTTCTCTTTCTGCTTCTTGTCCTTCTCCTGTTTTTTCTCCTTCTGCTTCTCCTGCTTCTGCTTCTTCTGCTTTTCCTGCTTCTCTTTCTGCTTCTCCTTCTGCTTCTCCTGCTTCTGCTCCTTCTTTTCTTCTGTTTCTTCTTCTTCTGCTTCTCCCGCTTGTGCTTCTTCTGCTTCTCCTGCTTCTCGTTCTGCTTCTCTTCGTCGGCTTCTCTTTCTATTTCTGCTTCTGCTTCTTCTGATTCTGATTCTTCTCCTTCTTCTTCTCCTTCTGCTTGTGTGTCTTCTGCATTTCCTGCTTCTCCTTCTGCATCTCCTTCTGCTTGTGCTTTTCCTTCTGCTTCTTCTTCTGCTCTGGCTTCTCCTTCTCCTTCTTCTGCTTCTCCGTCTGCTTCTGCTTCTTCTGCTTCCCCTCCTTCTCTTTCTGCTTCTCCTTCTGTTTCTGCTTCTCCTTCTGCTTCTGCTTCTTGTACTTCTCCTGTTTATTCTGCTTCTGCTTCTCCTGTTTCTGCATCTCCTGCTTCTCCTTCTGCTACTCTTTCTGCTTCTCCTGCTACTTTTCCTTCTCCTGCTCCTTCTTCTGCTTCTCTTTCTGTTTCTCATTCTGTTTCTCCTTCTCCTTCTCCTTCTCGTTCTTCTGCTTTTCCTTCTGCTTCTGCATCTTCTGCTTCTTCTGCTACTGCCTCTGCTTCTTCTGTTTCTTCTGCTACCCCTTCTGCTTCTCCTTCTGCTTTTGCTTCTCCTTCTGCTTCTCCTTCTACTTCTCCAGATTCTGCTTCTTCTGCTTCTCCTGCTTCTCCTTCTGCTTCAGGTTCTGCTTCTGCTTCTTCTGCTTCTGCTTCTCCTGCTGCTGCTTCTTCTGCTTCTCCTGCTTCTCTTTCTGCTTTTCCTTCTGTTTTTTGCTTCTCCTTCTGCTTCTTCTCCTTCGTATGTTTCTTCTGCTTCTGCTTCTCCTGCTTCTGCTTCTCCTGCTTCTCGTTGTGCTTCTCTTTCTGCTTCTCCTTCTCCTTCTTCTGCTTCTCCTTCTGCTTCTGCTTCAATTTCTCCTTCGGCTTCTCATTCTGCTTCTGCGTCTTCTGTTTCTTCTGCTTCTCCTGCTTCTGCTTCTCCTGCTTCTCCTACTTCTCGTGCTGCTTCTCTTTCTGCTTCTCTTTCTGCTTCTCTTTCTGCTTCTCCTTCTCCTTCTTCTGCTTCTCCTTCTGCTTCTCCTTCTGCTTCTGCTTCTGCTTCTGCTTCACTTTCTGCTTCTGATTCTGATTCTGCTTCTGCGGCTTCTGCTGCTTCTGCTGCTCCTGCTTCTGCTGCTCCTGCTACTCCTACTGCTGCTGCTGCTTCTACTTCTATTTCTGTTTCTGCTTATGCTTATGCTTTTGCTACTCCTAAACCTAAACCTTCTCTTTCGCCTTCTCCTTCTCCTGCTTCTGCTGCTTCTGCTTCTGCATCTGCATCTGCTTTCTGCTTCTGCTTCTGCTGCTGCTGCTGCTTCTGCTTCTGCTTCT
>NW_012313341.1:0-2204 GCF_000151885.1 Dipodomys ordii | reverse complement strand
TCCCTGCTGTCTCCTGCTTTGTCTCACGCTGTGTTCCGCTGTGTCCCGCTGTGTCCCCAGCTGTGTCCCCAGCTGTGTCCCGCTGTGTACCCTGCTGTGTCCTGCTATGTTCCCGCAGTGTCCCCGCTGTGTCCCGCTGTGTCCCGCTGTGTCCTCGCTGTGTCCCCAGCTGTGTACCCCACTGTGTTCCACGTGTCCCTGCTGTATCGACACTGGGTCCCGCTGGGTACCGCTGTGTGATCCCTGTGTCCCCCGCTGTGTCCCGCTGTGTCCCCCGCTGTGTCTCTGCTGTGTCCCCGCTGTGTCCCGCTGTGGACTGCTGTGTCCCCCGCTGAGTCCCGCTGTGTCCCAATGTGTCCCAATGTGTCCTCGCTCTGTCCCCCACTGTGTCCCGTTGTGTCCTCCCTGTGCCCCCGCTGTGTCCTGCTGTGTCCCCCGCTGTGTCGCCCGCTATGTCCCGCTGTGTCCCCCGCTGTGTCCCACTGTGTCCTTGCTGTGTCCCATGCTGTGTGCCGCTGTGTCCTTGCTGTGTCCCCCGCTGTGTCCCACTGTGTCCTGCTGTGTCACGCTGTTTCCCCTCTGCATCTCCGCTGTGTCCCTCTGTGTACCCCGCTGTGACCAGCTTTGTCCCAGCTGTGTCTCACTGTGTCCCACGCTCTGTCCCCCACTGTGTCCCGCTCTGTCCCCCTCTGTGTCCCGCTGTGTCCCCTGCTGTGTCCCACTGTGTCCACGCAGTATCACTGCTGTTTCCTGCTGTGTCCCGCTGTGTTCCGTGGTGTCCCTTTTTGTCTCCCGCTGTGTCCCCCGCTGAGACCCCGCTGTGTCAATGCTGTGTCCTGCTGTGTCCTCGCTGTGTCCCATGCTGTCTCCAGCTCTGTCCCCTGCTGTGTCTCACGCTTTTTCCCCGCTGTGTCCCACTGTGTCCCGCTGTGTCCCGCTGTGCCCCCACTGTGTCCCGTTGTGTCCACAGCTGTGTACCACGCTGTGTAACGCTGTGTGCCCGCTGTATTGACGCTGTGTCCCGCTGTGTCCCCCGCTGTGTCCTGTTGTGTCCCCAGCTGTGTACCCCGTTGAGTCCCGCTGTATCGACGCTGTGTCCCACTGGGTCCCGCTGTTTCCTTCCTGTGTTGCCCGCGGGGTCTCGCTGTGTCCCCGCTGTATCGACGCTGTGTCTCCGCTGTGTCCCGCTGTGTCCCGCTCTGTCCTCGCTGTGTCCCCTGCTGTGTCCCGTTGTGTCCACAGCTGTGTCCCCTGCTGTGTCCCCTGCTATGTCCCGCTGTGTCTACTGCTGTGTCCACGCTGTGTCCCGCTTTGTCTCGCTGTGTCCCGCTGTGTCCTCTCTGTGTCCCCCGCTATGTGCCGCTGTGTCCTCGCTGTGTCCCCTGCTGTGTCCCGCTGTGTCCCCATTGTGTCCCACGCTGTGTCCCGCTGTGTCCCGCTGTGCCCCCGCTGTGTCCGCCGCTGTGTCCCGCTGTGTCCTCGCTGTGTCCCCCGCTGTCTGCCTCTTTGTCCCCGCTGTGTCCCTAGCTGTCTAGCGCTGTGTCCCGCTGTGTACCCCGCTGTGTCCCACTATGTTCCCGCAGTGTCCCCGCTGTGTCCCGCTGTGTCCCTCTGTGTCCTCGCTGTGTCCCCCGCAGTGTCCCGTTGTGTACCCAGCTGTACACCCCGCTGTGTCCCGCTGAGTCCCCGCTGTAACGACGCTGGGTCCTGCTGGGTCCCGCTATGTCTACCCTGTGTTCCCCGCTGTGTCCCGCTGTGTCCCCCGCTGTGTCCCGCTGTGTCCCCAGCTGTGTACCCCGCTGTGTCCCGCTGTGTTCCAGCTGTATCGACGCTGTGTCCCGCTTGATCCCGTTGTGTCCTCGCTGTGTTCCCCGCTTTATCCCGCTGTGTACCCCTCTGCGTCCCTCGCTGTGTTGCGCTGTGTCCCGATGTGTACTGCTGTGTCCCCCGCTGCGTCCCGCTGTGTTCCTTGCTGTGTCCCAATGTGTCCTCGCTGTGTCCCCCACTGTGTCCCGCTGTGTCCCCCTGTGTCCCCCGCTGTGTCCCTCTGTGTCCCGTTGTGTCCCACGCTGTGTTCCCCGCTGAGTACCGGAGTGTGCCCCTCAGTGTCAGCACCAGTACCGCTGTGTCCTCGCTGTGATCCCCAATGTCTCCCGCTCTGTAACCCGATGTGTCTCAAGAAAAGTCCCTGCTGCGTCCCACAG
>NW_012313340.1:0-2204 GCF_000151885.1 Dipodomys ordii | reverse complement strand
ACAGCGGGACACAGCAGGGGACACAGCGGGGGACACAGCAGGACACAGTGGGACACAGCGGGGGATACAGGGAAGACAGCGGGACACAGCGGGGACACAGCGGGACTCAGCAGGGGACACAGCAGTATACAGCAGGACCCAGCGGGGACACAGCGGGACCCAGCGGGACACAGCGTCGATACAGCGGGGACACAGCGGGACACAGCGGGGTACACAGCTGGGGACACAACGGGACACATCGGGGGACACAGCGAGGACCCAGCGGAACACAGCGTGGGACACAGCGAGGACACAGCGGGACACAGCGGGACACAGCGGGGACATAGCAGTAGACACAGCGGTACCCAGTGGGTGACAGAGCGGGACACAGCAGGGACTCACCGGGACACAGCGGGGACATAGCAGTAGACACAGCGGTACCCAGTGGGTGACACAGCGGGACACAGCGGGGACTCACCGGGGGACAAAGTGGCGGACAAACTGGGACACCACGGGACACAGTGGGACACAGCGGGACACATCGGGGGACACAGCGAGGACCCAGCGGAACACAGCGGGTTACACAGCGGGACACAGCGTGGGACACAGCGGGGACACAGCGGGACACAGCGGGGGACACAGCGAAGACACAGCGGGTCACAGCGGGACACAGCGTGAGACAAAGCAGGAGACAGCGGGGGACATGGCGAGGACATAGCTGGACACAGGGGGGTACACAGCGGGACACAGCGTGGGGCAAAGCGGGAGACAGCGGGGGACACAGCGAGGACACAGCTGGACACAGCGGGGTACACAGCGGGACACAGCGGGGGACACAGAGTGGTACACAGAGGAACACAGCAGGTAAAACAGCGAGGACACAGCGGGACACAACCCGGGACACTGCAGGGACACAGCAGGACAAAGCAGGGGACACAGCGGGGGACAGCAGGGGCCAGAGAGGTGACAAAGCGGGACACAGCGGGGACACAGCTGGACACAGTGGGACACAGCGGGAAGAGAGCGGGACAAAGCGGGACACAGCGAGGACACATTGGGACACAGAGGGGACACAGCGGAACTCAGCGGGGGACACAGCAGTACACAGCGCGACACAGCGGGACACACAGGGACACAGCAGGGACACAGCGGGGGACACAGCGGGACACAGCGGGGGACACAGAGGGATACAGCGGGGGACACAGAGGGGTACACAGCGGGACACAGCGGGGAACACAGCGAGGACACAGCGGGACACAGCGGGGTATACAGCTGGGGACACAACGGACACAGCAGGGGACACAGCGAGGACACATCGGGTCACAGCATGGGACACAGCGAGGACACAGTGGGGGACAAAGCGGGACACCACGGGACACAGTGTGACACAGCGGGACACAGCGGGGACACTTCAGGGGCACAGCGGGACAAAGCAGGGACACAGCGGGACACAGCGGGACACAGCGGGACACAGCGGGGGACAGCAGGGGACAGAGAGGGAACACAGCGGGACACAGCGGGACACAGCTGGACACAGTGGGGTACACAAAGGGACACAGCTGGCACACAGTGGGGACACAGCGGGACACAGCGGGACACAGCGGGGACAGAGCGGGACATAGAGTGACACAGCAAGGACACATTGGGACACAGCGGGACACAGATGAACTCAGCAGGGGAAACAGCAGTACACAGCGGGAATCAGCGGGACACCCCGGGGACACTGCGGGACACAGAGGCGACACAGAGGGGACTCAGCAGGGGACACAGCGGGGGACAAAGCGGAACACCATGGGACACAGTGTGATACAGCAGGACACAGCGGGGACACTGCGCGGACACAGCAGGACAAAGCGGGTGACACAGCGTTGGACAGCGGAGACACAGAGGGGACACAGCGGGACACAGCGGTGAAACAGCTGTACACAACGGAGAACACAGTGGGACACAGCGGGTACACAGCGGGGACACAGAGGGACACAGCGGGACACAGCAGGGACAGACGGGACACAGCGGGACACAGTGGGGGACACAGCAGGACACAGCGGGGGACCCAGTGAGGACACAGCGGGACACAGCGGGGGACACAGCGAAGACACAGCGGGGGACACAGAAGGGGACACAGCGGGACACAGCGGCGAAACAGTGGGGACTCAGCTGGGGACACAGCGGGGGATAAAGCATTACACCACGGGACACAGTGTGACACAGCGGGACACAGCGGG
>NW_012313339.1:0-2204 GCF_000151885.1 Dipodomys ordii | reverse complement strand
GGAATTTTTGAATTTGCCTCTTTAGTTAATATTGACAAAATCATCTTTTATCTGATTGTGTTTAGTTCTTTGATGTCGTCTCCTTGCAATTCTCTCAGCTGACAGAATAAGGAGGTATATTGATGCATTCTAAGGAGTATCTATGAACTTATATATCCATTCTGTATTTGCATTAAGCTAAGCCGGAGATTATAACATCTCTGATACCAATCCTCTAGTCTTATATTTCTAGGCATCGCACTTTGTCTGAAAGTTTATATCCAAAAAATGAGAAACAGTTCCCTCTATTCCATTGTTCATTCCTACTTATTCCACATACTGCTATCAGAATGGCTGACCAGAAACTTACTGTATTGATCATTATCAGCTTTATAGTGGCTCTTCAGTTTCCATGTTAATTAACTCTGTGCCTATTTTCTTTGTTTTTTTTCTTTTTTTGTTTGTTTGGTTTGTCGTGGAGGCTGAACTTTGGGCTTGGGCGTTGTCCCTCAGTTCTTCAGCTCAAGGATAGTGCCCTACTACTTGAGCTCAGCGCCACTTCCAGCTTTTTTCTGCTTATGCAGTGCTGAGGAATCGAACCCTGGGCCTCCTGTATGAGAGGCAAGCACTCTACCACTTAGCCAACTTCCCAGTAAACCTATTTTCAATGTTTTTATAAATATGCTAATTCCATACACTTAGCACGTAAATGTTTTACAAGTACTTACTCCCAGTATTTGCCTCAACTTTTCAAATTCTTTAAATTTTATTTTATTGTACAGAGGGGTTACAGTTACATAAGTAATTCAATGAGTATATTCCTTGTCGAGCATTGTTACCCCTTCCCTTGTTGTTCTCCCACTATCTATTCCCTCCCCAACCCCTCTCACTCCTCCCCCCACTGAAGTTGTAAATTTCATTTCCAATATACTGTCTTGTGGGTATCATTGTTGCAATGGATCATCCTGTTTCTTTGTTTGGGAAGCAATTTTTACACTTATTATTATTTTCAGCTTCAAATATTATATTATGACCTTTTTGTTATATGTATTATTTTGACTAAAACGAAAAAATAAATATGTAAGAATATTTTCTTAAATATTTTAGTATATATTATTTTCTTATTTTTTTCTATACCTTTCATGTGAATTATTTCAATAAAGTGCAAACTATAAAGTTTTTTGGTGGAAGAAATATAAGAAAATTTATAAAGAAAAAAAGCATCTGAGACCATTCATTTCTTTTGTAAATCAGAAGGTAAGACTACCTCTTGAATTTTTATATTCTTACTATAGGCACATTCAAAGTATATACTAATATTAATTTTAAAATGCTTAAAATGTAAGTGTGTATAATTTCCTAATTGGGTCAATAAAGTAAACTACTATTTTAACTGGTATTCAACTAGTTTGAAATTCTAATTTAACTAGTTTTATATATTAATACTAATTCACTTATTGAATCAATTGCATTTGTCAGTGACAATTTCATTTAGAGCTACTTATGATGTCAAGTGAGTAATCATACTATTAAATTTGGCATGAATGGTCTCAGAAAATAAATAAATACTTTAAAATTACACACCAAAAGATTTCTTTAACACCGAATAACTGTGTTGCACCTTAACATGTTCATTCTGTCCTTTTTCTTCCTGAGTTGTAATCATTTATGTAGGAAACCTCATTATCTTAGTACCTTTAAAATAAGTTCCTAGAACAATCTGCAAGGACTACTGTACCTCACTTTGACTATGTCAGACACCTCTGCGGGTTCCTTCTGCTAGCACATTGACACACCATTTATTCTAGAACTGTTCATGAGCAAGCGAGGTGAGAGACTTCAAGTAAGTCGAGACTTCGACTCGAGACTTCGAGTACAATGCTTGACAAGCCTGGAAGAGCTCTGAAGTCTCACAGTCCTGTAACATTGAGCAGTACTTCTGACATCACAAATGCTCCCCAGGAGGCTATAAGACAGGGGGTGAGTGGCTTTCCCATGCACGAATTGCAGGAAGCAATTGAAGGCTATACTGAATTCAACACTGGAGAGCTAACAGGCTTCCAGAGTGATTTTTCATTATGCTTCAACGTTATACATTTCAATTATTCTTGCTCCCTAATACCAACTTCTTCACCCTGTTAAACACACATTTAATAACTGTCTTTTCCTTCTTAACAAGCAATAGAGAAAAGAGAGGTAAAATATTTTCTCAGAAGCCACAGTGA
>NW_012313337.1:0-2204 GCF_000151885.1 Dipodomys ordii | reverse complement strand
TGTGTCCTGCTGTGTCCCGCTGTGTACCCCGCTGTGTCCCGCTATGTTCCCTCACTGTCCCCGCTGTGTCCCGCTGTGTCCCACTGTGTCCCGTGGTGTCCCAGTTTGTCCCCGCTGTGTCTCGCTGTGTCCCACGCTCTGTCCCACACTGTGTCCCGCAGTGTCCCCCGCTGTGTCCCGCAGTGTCCCCCGCTGTGTGCTGCTGTGTCCCCCGCTGTGTCCCACTGTGTCCCCCGCTGAGTCCCCGCTGTGTCACCGCTGTGTCCCGCTGTTTCCTCGCTGAGTCCCCTGCTGTCTCCCTTTCTGTCCCCCGCTGTGTCTCACGCTTTGTCCCCGCTGTGTCCCACTGTGTCCCGCTGTGTCCCGCTGTGCCCCCACTGTGTCCCCGCTGTGTCCCTGCTGTGTCCCTGCTGTGTCGCTGCTGTGTCCCGCTGTGTCCTGCTGTGTCCTCGCTGTGTCCCACGCTGTGTTCTGCTGTGTCCCCCGCTGTGTCCCGCTGTGTCCCGCTGTGTCCCCGCTGTGTCCCGCTGTGTCCTCGCTGTGTCCCCAGGTGTGTACCCCACTGTGTCCCGCTGTGTCCCTGCTGTATCGACGCTGGGTCCCGGTGGGTCCCGCTGTGTCCTCCATTTGTCCCCCGCTGTGTCCCGCTGTGTCCGGCACTGTGTCCCGCTGTGTCTACTGCTGTGTCCCCCTGTGTCCTGCTGTGTCCAACTGGGTTTCTGCTGTATCCACGCTGGGTCCCGCTGGGTCCTGCTCTGTCATCCCTGTGTCCCTCGCTGTGTCCCGCTGTGTCCCCCGCTGTGTCTCTGCTGTGTCCCCGCTGTCTCCCCGCTGTGTCCCGCTTTGTCCCGCTGTGTACTGCTGTGTCCCCCGCTGAATCCCGCTGTGTCCCAATGTGTCCTCGATCTGTCCCCCGTTGTGTCCCGCTGTGTCCTCCCTGTGTCCCCCGCTGTGTCACGCTGTGTCCCGCTGTGTACCCCGCTGTGTCCAGCTGTGTCACCGCTTTGTCTCGCTGTGGCCACGCTCTGTCTCCGCTGTCCCCCGCTGTGTCCCCCGCTGTGTCACGCTGTGTCCCGCTGTGTCCCCCGCTTTGTCCTGCTGTGTCCCGCAGTGTTTCCGCTGTGTCCCGCTGTGTCACACTGTGTCCCGTGGTGTCCCACTTTGTCCCACGCTGTGTCCCCCGCTGAGTCCCCTCTGTGTCGCCTCTGTGTTCCCCTGTGTCCTTGCTGTGTCCCCCGCTGTCTCCCGCTTTGACTCCCGCTGTGTTCCGCTGTGTCCCACTGTGTCCCCGCTGTGTCCCCAGCTGTGTCCCGCTGTGTCCCGCTGTGTACCCCCTGTGTGCTGCTATGTTCCCGCAATGTCCCCGCTGTGTCCCGCTGTGTCCTCGCTGTTTCCCCAGCTGTGTACCCCACTGTGTCCTGCTGTGTCCCTGCTGTATCGACGCTGGGTCCCGCTGGGTCCCGCTGTGTCCTCCCTTTGTCCCCGCTGTGTCCCGCTGTGTCCGGCACTGTGTCCCGCTGTGTCTACTGCTGTGTCCCCGCTGTGCCCTGCTGTGTCCAACTGGGTTTCTGCTGTATCCACGCTGGGTCCTGCTGGGTCCTGCTCTGTCGTCCCTGTGTCCCCCGCTGTGTCCCGCTGTGTCCCCCTCTGTGTCTCTGCTGTGTCCCCGCTGTGTCCCCGCTGTGTCCCGCTTTGTCCCGCTGTGTACTGCTGTGTCCCCCGCTGAATCCCGCTGTGTCCCAATGTGTCCTCGCTCGGTCCCCCGCTGTGTCCCGCTGTGTCCTCCCTGTGTCCCCCGCTGTGTCCCGCTGTGTCCCGCTGTGTCCCCACTATGTGCCCGCTGTGTCTCGCTGTGGCTACTCTCTTTCTCCGCTGTCCCCCGCTGTGTCCCCCGCTGTCCCCCGCTGTGTCCCGCGCTTTGTCCTGCTGTGTCCCGCAGTGTTCCCGCTGTGTCCCGCTGTGTCACACTGTGTCCCGTGGTGTCCCACTTTGTCCCACGCTGTGTCCCCCGCTGAGTCCCCTCTGTGTCACCGCTGTGTCCCACTGTGTCCTCACTGTGTCCCCAGCTGTCTCCCGCTTTGACTCCCGCTGTGTTCCGCTGTGTCCCGCTGTGTCCCCCGCTGTGTCCCCCGCTGTGTCCCGATGTGTCACCGCTGTGTCCCCCTCTCTGTCCCATGCTGTTTCCCGCTGTGTCCCTCGCTGTG
>NW_012313336.1:0-2204 GCF_000151885.1 Dipodomys ordii | reverse complement strand
GCGAGACACAGCGGTGACACAGCTGGACACAACAGAGTACACAGCGGGACACAGCGGGCACACAGATGGGACACAGCGGGACAGAGAGGGACACAGCAGGGACCGAGCGGGACATAGCGGGACACAGCGGAACACAGCGGGGGACACAGCGGGACAGAGCGGGGGACCCAGCGAGGACACAGCGGGACACAGCGGGGGACACAGCTGGGGACACAGCGGGACACAGCGGGGAACACAGCGAGGACACAGCGGGACACAGCAGGACACAGCGTCGATACACCGGGGACACAGTGTTACACAGCGTGGTACCCAGCTGTGGACACAACGGGACAGAGTGGGGGCACACCGAGACACTGCGGGAGACAGCAGGGGACACAGCGGGACACAGTGCGACACAGCGGGGAACAGAGAGGGAGACAGCGGGGGACACAGCGAGGACACAGCGGGACACAGCAGTGACACAGCGGGGACTCAGTGGGGGACGCAATGGGGGACAAAGAGGGACACCACGGAACACAGCGGGACACAGCGGGAAACAGCAGTGACCCTGCGGGGACACGGTAGGACACAGCGGGGGACACAGCGCGACACAGCGGGGGACAGAGCGAGGACACATTGGGACACATTGGGACACAGCGGGACTCAGCGGGGGACACAGCTGTACACAGTGGGACAAAGCGGGACACAGCAGAGACACACCAGAGACACAGCCGGGGACACAGCGGGACACAGCGGGGGACACAGGGATGACACAGCGGGACACAGCGGGACCTAGCATCGATACAGCCGGGACACAGTGGGACAAAGTGGGGTACACAGCTGGGGACACAGGGAGGACACAGCAGGACACAGCGGGACACAGCTGGGGACACAGCGGGGACACAGCGGGACACAGCGGAACACAGCGGGAGACAAAGCCGGAGACAGCGGGGGACACAGCGAGGACACAGGGGGACACAGCGGCGACACAGAGGGGACTCAGCGGGGGACACAGCGTGGGACAAAGTGGGACAACACGGGACACAGTGTTACACAGCGAGACACAGCGGGGACACTGCGGGACACAGCAGGACAAAGCGGGGGACAAAGTGGGACACAGCGGGCCACAGCGGGGGACACAGCGGGGGACAGCGGAGAGAGAGAGTGGCTACAGCAAGACACAGCGGAGACACAGCTGGACACAGCGGGGTACACAGCGGGGCACAGCGGGCACACAGCGGGGACACAGCGTCGATACAGCGGGGACACAGCGAGACACAGCGGGGAACACAGGAAGGAAACAGCGGGACCCAGTGGGACACAGAGTCGATACAGCAGGACACAACGGGGTACACAGCTAGGAACACAACGGGACATAGCGGGGGACACAGCGAGGACACAGGGGGAAATAGCGGGACACAGCGGGGGACCCAGCGGGACACAGCGGGAGACCCAGCGAGGACACAGCAGGACACAGCAGGACACGGCGTCGATACAGCGGGCACACAGCGTTACACAGCGTGGTACACAGCTGTGGACACAACGGACACAGTGGGGGCACAGCGGGAAACAGCGGGACACAGTGGGACACAGCGGGTACAAAGCGTGAGACACAGCGGGGGACAGAGCTGGAGACAGCGGGGGACACAGCCAGGATACAGCGGGACACAGCGTCGATACAGCGGGCACACAGCGTTACACAGCGTGGTACACACTGTGGACACAACGGGACACAGTGGGGGCACAGCCGGACACAGCGGGACACAGTGGGACACAGCGGGGACAAAGCGTGAGACACAGCGGGGGACAGAGAGGGAGACAGCAGGGGACACAGCGAGGAAACAGCGGGACACAGCGGTGACAAAGCGGGGACTCAGCGGGGGACACAGTGGGACACAGCGGGGGACACAGCGGGACACAGTGCGGGACACTGTGGGACACAGTGTGGGACAGAGTGTGGGACACAGCGAGACACAGCGGGGACAAAGCTGGACACAGCGGGGTACACAGAGGGACACAGCAGGGACACAGCGGGGAAACAGCGTGACACAAAAGGACACCGCTGGACACAGCGGGGTACACAGCGGGACACAGCGGACACACAGCGGGGACACAGAGGGACACAGCGGGACACAGCTGGGACAGAGCGGGACACAGTCGGACACAGCGGGACACAGCGGGGGACACAGCGGGACACAGTGGGAGACCCAGCGAGGACACAGCGT
>NW_012313335.1:0-2204 GCF_000151885.1 Dipodomys ordii | reverse complement strand
AGTGTCCCCCTATGTCCCCGCTGTATCCTCGCTGTGTCCTTCTCTATCCCGCTGTGTCCCCCGCTGTGTCCCCAATACTTCCCCGCTGTGAAACGCTGTGTCCCGCTGTATTCCCAGCTGTATTCCCCGCTGTGTCCCCCGCTTTGTCCCCGGCTGTGTCCTGCTGTGTCCCGGTTGTGTCCCCGCTGGGTCCCGCTGGGTCCTGCTGTGTCCCCGCTGTGTCCCCGCTGTGTCCCTCTGTGTCCCTGGTGTGTCCTCGCTGTGTAACTGCTATGTCTCTCTGTCCCCGCTGTGTCCCACTGTGTCCCCCGTTGTCCCCCTATGTCCCCTCTGTGTCCTTGCTGTATCCCCTGCTGTGTCCCACTGTGTCCCCTGCTGTGTCCCCGTGGTGTCCCTGCTGTGTCCCTTTTTGTCCCGCTGTGTCCCGCTGTGTACCCTGCAGTGTCCTGCTGTGTCCCACGATGTGTCCCGCTGTGTCCCGCTGTGTCCACACTGTGTCCCGCTCTGTCCCCGCTGTGTCCCCTGCTGTGTCCCGCTGTGTCCCCGGCTGTGTCCCCTGCTGTGTCCCGCTCTTTCCCACTGTGTCCCGCTGTGTCCTTGCTGTGTCCCCATTTG
The DNA here is from genome assembly GCF_000151885.1 of Dipodomys ordii. Classification (NCBI taxonomy): domain Eukaryota; kingdom Metazoa; phylum Chordata; class Mammalia; order Rodentia; family Heteromyidae; genus Dipodomys; species Dipodomys ordii. Next base: position 1,589 of record NW_012313335.1, on the reverse strand, counting down.
TGTCCCGCTGTGTCCTCGCTGGGTCCCCCGCTGTGTCCCGCTGGGTCCCCATGTGTCACGCTGTGTCCTAACTGGGTCCGCCGATGTGTCGCCGCTCTGTCCCTGGTGTGTTCCACTCTCTCCCTCTGTGTGCGGCTCTGTGTCCCCTGCTATGTCCCCCGCTGTGTCCCGCTGTATCCCGTTGTGTCCTGCTTTGTCCCCCGCTGTGTCCCGCTGTTTCCCACTGTGCCCCTGATGTGTCCCCGCTGTGTCCCGCTGTGTACCCCGCTGTGTCACACTGTGTCCTGCTGTGTGCCCCCTTTGTTCCCCTCTGCGTCCTGCTGTGTCCCCGCTCTGTCCCGCTGTGACCCCGCTGTGTAATGCTGTGTCCTCTTTGTGTCCCGCTGTGTCCCCCGCTGTGTTCCCGCTGTGTCCCCCTGTGTCCTGCTGTGTCCCCTGCTGTGTCCCGGTGTGTCCCGCTGTGGCCTTGCTGTGTCCCCTGCTGTGTCCCTCTGTGTCCCGCTTTGTCCTCATTGTGTCCCCTGCTGTATCCCGCTGTGTTCCCCGCTCTGTCCCGCTGTGTCCCCGCTGTGTCCCGCTGTGTCCCCCGCTATATTCTGCTCTGTCCCCCGCTGTGTCCCACTGTGTCCCTGCTGAATCCCCGATGTGTCCCACTGTGTACCCTGCTGTGTCCCACTGTGTCCCGCTGTGTACCCCGCTGTGTTCCCCTCTGTGTCCTGCTGTGTCCGGCTGTGTCCCGCTGTGTCCTCGCTGTGTCCCCGCTGTGTCCCGCTGTGTCCTCGCTGTGTCCCAGCTGTGTCCCGCTGTGTCCCCATTGTTCCCCGGTTTGTCCCCACTGTCCCCCGCTGTGTCCCTCGCTGTGTACCTCTGTGTCCCGCTCTGTCCTCGCTTTGTCCCCGCAATGTCCCGCTGTGTCCCTGCTGTGTCCCTGCTGTGTTCCACTCTCTCCCGCTGTGTGCGGGTCTGTGTCCCTTGCTGTGTCCCCCTCTGTGTCCCGCTGTGTCCAGCGGTGTCCCCGCTGTCCGCCGGTGAGTAACCGCTGTCCCCCGCTGTGTCCTACGCTGTGTCCCGCTGTGTCCTCGCTGTGTCTCACTGTGTCCCCGCTTTGTTTCCACTGTGTCCCGCTGTGTCCCTGGTGTGTCCTCGCTGTGTAACCGCAGAGTCCCTCTGTGTCCCCGCTGTGTCCCACTGTGTCCACGCTTTGTCTCTGCTGTGTCCCGCTGTGTCCCTGGTGTGTCCTCGCTGTGTAACCCCTGAGTCCCTCTGTGTCCCCGCTGTGTCCCACTGTGTCCCCCGCTGTGTCCCCGCTGTGTCCCCGCTGTGTCCCCGCTGTGTCCTGCTGTGTCCCCGCTGTGTCGCCTCTGTGTCCCGCTGTGTCCCCGCTGTGTCCCGATATGTACCGCTGTGTCTGCCTCTGTGTACCCCGCTGTGTCCTGCTGTGTCTCCCGCTGTGTCCTGCTGTGTCCTCGCTGTGTCCCCTGCTGTTTCCTGCTGTTTTCCCCGCTGTGTCACCCGATGTGTCCTTTGATGTGTCCCCAGCTGAGTCCACAGCTGTGTCCTCCGCTGTTTACCGCTGTGTCACCCACTGT
>NW_012313334.1:0-2204 GCF_000151885.1 Dipodomys ordii | reverse complement strand
TCATTTGTCCCGATTTGTCCTCGCGGTGTCCCCGCTGTGTCACGCTGTGAACCACTGTGTCCAGTGGTGTCCCGATTTGTCCCCCGCTGTGTCCCCCGCTGAATCCCCAAGTTTCCCCGCTGTGTCCCGCTGTGTCCTCTATGTGTCCCTCGCTGTCTCCCACTGTGTCCCCCGCTGTGTCCCGCTGTGTCCACCACTGTGTCCCCTGCTTTTTCCCCGCTGTGTCGCGCTGTGTCCCCGCAGTGTCCCCGCTGTGTGGCCACTTTCTCCTGCTGTGGACCCCGCTGTGTCCAGCTGTGTCCCTGCTCTGTCCCCCTGTGTCCCCCTCTCTGTCCCTTGCTGTGTCCGGCTGTGGCCCCGGCTGTGTCCCGCTGTGTCCCGATGTGTCCACCGCTTTGTCCCGATTTGTACCCGCGGTGTCCCCGCAGTGTCCCGCTGTGAACCACTGTGTCCAGTGGTGTCCCGATTTGTCCCCCGCTGTGTCCCCCGCTGAATCCCCTAGTTTCCCCGCTGTGTCCCGCTGTGTCCTCGATGTGTCCCTCGCTGTCTCCCGCTGTGTCCCCCGCTGTGTCCCGCTGTGTCCCCCACTGTGTCCCCTGCTGTTTCCCCGCTGTGTCACGCTGTGTCCCCGCAGTGTCCCTGCTGTGTCCTGCTGTGTCCCGCTGTGTCCCGTGGTGTCCCGCTTTGTCCCCCGCTAAGTCCCCCGCTGAGTCCCCGCTGTGTCCCCGGTGTCTCCTGCTGTGTCTTCCCTGTGTACCCCGCTGTGTCCCGCTGTGTTCCCGCTGTATCGACGCTGTGTCCCGCTGGGTCCCGTTATGTCCCCCCTGTGTCCCGCTGCGTCCCCCACTGTTTCCCCGCTGTGTTCCGCTTTGTCCCCCACTGTGTCCCGCTGTCTTCCGCTTTGTCCCCCGCTGTGTCTCTGCTGTGTCCCCGCTGTGTCCAGCTGTGTCCCGCTGTGTCCTACTGCGTCACGCTGTGTCCCCCGCTGAGTCCTGCTGTGTCCTCGCTGTGTCCCCCGCTGTGTCCCGCTGTGTCCTCGCTGTGTCCCGTGCTGTGTCCCACTGTGTCCCCCACTGTGTCCCTCTGTGTCCCGCTGTGTCCCAGCTGTGTCCCCGTGTGTCCCGCTCTATCCCCCGCTCTGTCCCCCAGTGTCCTGCTGTTTCCCGCTGTGTCCCGCTGTGTCCCCCACTGTGTCCCGTTGTGTCCCAGCTGTGTACCCCGCTGTGTCCCCCTGTGTTGTCGCTGTTTCGACGCTGTGTCCCGATGGGTCCCGCTGTGTCCTCGCTGTGTTCCCCGCTGTGTCCCTCTGTTTCCCCCGCTCTGTCCTCCTCTGTGTCCCCCTCTGTGTCCATCTCTGTCCCCGCTGTGTCCCCCGCTGTGTCCCCCGCTGTGTCCTCGTTGTGTCCCTGCTGTGTCTCGCTCTTTCCTCACTGTGTCCCCTGCTGTGTCCCGCTGTGTCCCCCGCTGTGTCCCCCACTGTGTACCGCTGTTTCCCCCGCTTTGTCCCCCGCTGTGTCCCCCTGTGTCCCGTTGTATCCTTGCTGTATCCCTCGCTCTGTCCCGCTGTGTCCTCACTGTGTCCCCCGCTGTGTCCGACTGTGTCACGCTCTGTCCCGCTCTGTCCCCGATGTGTCCCGCTGTGTCCCGCTGTGTCCTCGCTGAGTCCTGCAGTGTCCCCCGCTCTGTCCCCTCTTTGTCTGGTTGTATCCTCCACTGTGTCCCCCTGTGTTCCCCGCTTTGTCCCGCTGGGTGCCCGCAGTGTCCTTGCTTTGTTCCGCTGTGTCCCACTGTGTCCAGTGGTGTCCCGCATTGTCCCCCGCTGTGTCACCCGCTGAGTCCCACCTGTGTCCCCCCTGTGTTCCGCTGTTTCTCCCTGTGTCCCCCGCTGTGTCCCCCGCTGTGTCCCCGCAGTGTCCCCTCTGTGTCCCCGCTATGTCCCGCTGTGTCCTCGCTGTGTCACCCACTGTCTACCGCTTTGTCCCCCTCTGTGTCGCACTGTGTCGCCCTGTGTAACGCTCTGTCCCCCGCTGTGTAACGCTCTGTCCACCGCTGTGTCCCCCGTTGTGTCTCGCTGTTTTCCCCGCTGTGTGCCCCCGTGTCCCGCTGTGTCCCGCTGTGTTCTCGCTGTATCCCTCGTTCTGTCCCGCTGTGTCCCCAGTTGTGTCCCGCTGTGTCGGTCTGAGTCCCCGCTGAGTCCTGCAGTG
>NW_012313333.1:0-2204 GCF_000151885.1 Dipodomys ordii | reverse complement strand
AGCAGCAGAAGGTGAAGCAGAAGGAGATGAAGAAGCAGATAGGGATGTAGAAACAGAAGGAGAAGAAGAAGGATTAGTTGGAGACTCAGAAGAAGCAGAAGCAGAAAGAGAAGCAGAAGAAGGAGTAGGAGAAGCAGAAGCACAGGAAAGGAAGGAGAAGCAGAAGAAGCAGAAGCAGGAGAAGAAGAAGAAGAAGAAGAAGAAGAAGAAGAAGAAGAAGAAGAAGAAGAAGAAGAAGAAGAAGAAGAAGAAGAAGAAGAAGAAGAAGAAGAAGAAGAAGAAGAAGAAGAAGAAGAAGAAGAAGAAGAAGAAGAAGAAAAAGAAGAAGAAGAAGAAGAAGAAGAAGAAGAAGAAGAAGAAGAAGAAAGAGAAGAAGGAGAATGAGCAGAAGGAGAAGCAGAAGCAGAAGGAGAAGCAGAAAGAGAAGGAGAAGAAGCAGTAGCAGGAGAAGCAGAAGCACAAGAAACAGAAGAAGTTGAGGAAGCAGAAGAAGGAACTGAAGCAGAAGAACAGAACAAGCAGAAGAAGCAGTAGCAGAAGCAGAACGAGAAGCAGAAGAAGAAGAAGGAGAAGGAGAAAGAGAAGGATTAGGAGTAGGAAGAGCAGAAGGAGAATAAGAAGCAGATCGAAAAGCAGAAGGAGCAGCAGAAGTAGAAGCAGAAGGAGCAGCAGAAGGAGAAGCAGAAGAAGGAGAAGCAGAAGCAGAAGAAACAGCAGAAGGAGAAGCAGAAGCAGAAGAAGATGCAGAAGGAGAAGCAGGAGAAGCAGAAGAAGCAAAAGCAGAAGGAGAAGCAAAAGTAGAAGAAGGAGAAGGAGAAGGAAGGGCAGCCGAAGCAATAGGAGAAGCAGAAGGAGAAGCAGAAGAATGAGAAGAAGAAAGAGAAGCAGAAGAAGCACAAATGCAGAAGCAGGAGCAGCAGAAACAGAAGATACAGAAGAAGAAGAAGAAGAAGAAGAAGAAGAAGAAGAAGAAGAAGAAGAAGAAGAAGAAGAAGAAGAAGAAGAAGAAGAAGAAGAAGAAGAAGAAGAAGAAGAAGGAGAAGCATAAGGAGAAGCATAAGGAGAAGCAGTAGAAGCAGAAGAAGCAGTAGCAGGAGAAGCAGAAGCAGGAGAAAAAAATAAGCAAAAGAAGCAGAAGCAGAAGCACTGGGAGAAGCAGAAGCATAAGGAGAAGGAGCAGCAGAAGGAGAAGCAGAAGCAGAACGAGAAGCAGAAACAGAAGGACAACAAATGGAGAAGCAGGAGAATCAGAAGAAGCAGAAGTAGAAGCATAAGAAACAGAAGCAAAAGAAACAGAAGAAACAGAAGCAAAAGAAACAGAAGAAGGAGAAGAGCAGAAGCAGAAGCAGAAGGAGAAGCAGAAGCAGAAGGAGAAGCAGAAAGAGAAGCAGGAGAAGCAGAAGAAGCAGGAGAAGCAGAAGTAGAAGAAACAGAAGAATCTTAAGAAGCAGAAGCAGAATCTGAAGCAGAAGGAGAAACAGAAGAAGCAGAATCTGAAGCAGAAGCAGAAGAAACAGAAATAGTAGAATAAGCAGAAGCAGAAGCAGCAGGAGAAGCAGAAGAAGAAGACGGAGAAGGCGAGAGAGAAGGATTACGAGTAGGAGAAGCAAAAGGATAAGCAGAAGCAGAAAGAGACGCAGAAGAAAAAGCAGCACAAGAAGTAGGAGAAGCAGGAGAAGCAGAAGCAGGAGAAGCAGAAGAAACAGAAGACACAGAAGCAGAATGAGAAGCAGAAGGAGAAATTGAAGCAGAAGGAGAAGCAGAAGCAGAAGGAGAAGGAGAAGCAGAAGAAGGAGAAGGAGAAGCAGAAAGAAAAGCAGATAGAGAAGCAGAACGAGAAGCAGGAGAAGCAGAGGCAGGAGAAGCAGAAGCAGAAGAAACAGAAGAAGGAGAAGAAGCAGAAGGAGAAGCAGAAACAGAAGGAGAAGCAGAAAGAAAAGGAGGGGAAGAAGAAGAAGCAGAAGCAGGAGAAGCAGAAGCATAAGAATCCGAAGAAGCAGAAGCAGAACCTGAAGTAGAAGAAGAAGCAGAAGAAGCAGAAACTGGATAAGCAGAAGGAGAAGCAGAAGCAGAAAGAAAAGCAAAAGCAGAAGGAGAAGCAGAAGAAACAGAAGCAGTAGCAGAAGAAGCTGAAGATGTAGAAGCAGAAAAAGAAGCACAAGAAATAGCAGAAGAACGAGAAGAACGAGAAGGAGAAGGAGATG
>NW_012313332.1:0-2204 GCF_000151885.1 Dipodomys ordii | reverse complement strand
CAAGCGGGGACACAGCGAGGACACAGCGGGACCCAGCGGTACACAGCGTCGATACAGCGGGGACACAGCGTTACACAGCATGGTACACAGCTGTGAACACAACGGGACACAGTGGGGGCACAGCGAGACACAGCGGGACACAGCGAGGACACAGCGGGACACAGCGCTGACACAGCGGGGGACACAGTGGGGGACACAGCCGGACACAGCGGGACACAGCGGGGGACACAGGGGGGACACAGCGGGACCCAGCGCGGGACACAGCGAGGACACATTGGGACACAACGCGGACACAGCGGGACTCAGCGGGGGACACAGCAGTACACAGCGGGACACAGCGGGACACAGCGGGGGACACAGAGGAGTAAACAGCGGGACACTGCGGGGAACAAAGCAAGGACACAGCGGGACCAAGCGGGACACAGCGTCGATACAGCGGGGACACAGTGGGACACAGCGGGGTACACAGCTGGGTACACAACGGGACACAGCGGGGGACACAGCGAGGACACAGCAGAACACAGCGGGGGAAACAGCGAGGACACAGCGTGACACAGCGAGAAACAGAGGGACACAGTGGGGACACAGCAGTAGACACAGCGGGACACAGCGGGGGACACAGCGGGACACAGCGGGGAACACAGCGAGGACACAGCGGGGACACAGCGGGGACACAGCGGGACCCAGCAGGACACAGCGGGGCACACAGCGGGACACAGCTTGGGACACAGCGGGAACACAGCGGGACACAGCGGGGGACACAGCGAGGACACAGCGGGACACAGCGGGACACAGCGTGGGACAAAGCGGGAGATAGCAGGGGACACAGCGAGGACACAGTGGGACACAGCGGCGACACATAGAGGACTCAGCGGGGGACACAGTGGAGAACAGAGCGGGACACAGCGGGACCCAGCGGGGACAAAGCGTGAGACACAGTGGTGGACAGAGCGAGAGACAGAGGCGGACACAACGAGGACACAGCGGGACACAGCGGGGACACAAAGGTGGCTCAGGGGGGGCCACAGCGGGGGACAAAGCGGGACACCACAGAACACAGTGGGACACAGCGTGAAACAGCGGTGAACCTGCGGGGACACAGCGGGACACAGCGGGGGACACAGCGGGACACAGCGGGGACACAGCGGGGACACAGCGGGACCCAGCAGGACACAGCGGGACACAGCAGGACACAGCGGGGGACACAGCGGGACACAGCGGGGGACAAAGCGGGACACAGCGGGGACACAGAGGGGACTCAGCTGGGGACATAGCGGGGGCAAAGCGGGACACCACAGGACACAGTGGGACACAGCAAGACACAGCGGGGACACTGCGGGGACACAGCGGGACAAAGCAGGGGACCCAGCGGGACACAGCGGGACACAGCAGGACCCAGCGGGGAAACAGCGGGGACACAGTGGGACACAGCGAGGATACAGCGGGACACAGCGGGACACTGCGGGGCACAGCGGGGGACACAGCGGGACACAGCGGGGGACACAGGGAGGACACAGCGGAACACAGCATGGGACAAAGCGAGGACACAGTGGGAAACAGCGAGACACAGCGGGACCAAGCGGGGACCCAGCGGGGACCCAGCAGTGGACACAGCGGCACACAGCGGGGAACAAAGAGAGGACACAGCGGGACCCAGCGGGACAGAACGTCGATAGAGCGGGGACACAGCGGGACACAGCGGTGACACAACGGGACTCAGCAGGGGACACTGCGGGACAGAGAGGGACCCAGCAGGAACACAGCAAGGACACAGCGGGGGACACAGCGGGACACAGCGGGGGACACAGCGAGTGACACAGCGGGGGACACAGCAGGACACAGTGGGGAACACAGAGAGAGAGACACAGCAGGACCCAGAGGGACACAGCATCGATACAGCAGAGACACAGCGGGACACAGCGGGGTACACAGCTGTTGACACAACGGGACACAGTGGGGGACAGAGCGGGACACAGCGGGACACTGCGGGGCACAGCGGGACACAGCGGGACACTGCGGGGCACAGAGGGGGACACAGCGGGACACAGCGGGGGACACAGGGAGGACACAGCTTAACACAGCATGGGACAAAGCGAGGACACAGCGGGACACAGCGAGACACAGCGGGACACAGCGGGGACCCAGCAGTGGACACAGCGGGACACAGCGGGGGACAAAGCGGGACACCAAGGAACACAGCAGGA
>NW_012313331.1:0-2204 GCF_000151885.1 Dipodomys ordii | reverse complement strand
ACAGGTAGAAGCCGAAGAAGAAGAAGCAGAATCTGAAGCAGTTAGAAACAGAAGAAGCACAATGTGAAGAAGAAGCAGAAGAAACAGAAATAGTACAATAAGCAGAAGCAGAAGCAGCAGGAAAAGCAGAAGAAGAAGAAGGAGAAGGCGAAAGAGAAAGATTAGGAGTAGGAGAAGCAAAAGGATAAGCAGAAGCAGAAAGAGACGCAGAAGAAGAAGCAGAACGAGAAGTAGGAGAAGCAGGAGAAGCAGAAGAAGCAGAAGAAGGAGAAGAAGAAGGAGAACCAGAAGGAGAAGCAGAAGCAGAAAGAGAAGCAAAAGCAGAAGGAGAAGCAGAAGGAGAAGCAGAAGAAACAGAAGAAGCAGAGGCAGTAGCAGAAGAAGCAGAAGATGCAGAAGCAGAAGGAGAAGCACAAGGAAACGCAGAAGAACGAGAAGGAGAAGGAGAAACAGAAGGAGAAGCAGAAAGAGAAGCAGAAGAAGGAGCAGGAGACGGAAAACCAGCAGGAGAAGCAGAAAGAGCAGCAGAAGGAGAAGCAGGAGATACAGAAACAGGAGAAGCAGAAGTAGAAGAATCAGGAGAAGGACAAGAAGCAGAAGCAGAAGGAGAAGCAGAAAGAGAAGGAGGGGAAGCAGAAGAAGCAGAAGAAGGAGAAGAAGAAGGAGAACCAGAAGGAGAAGCAGAAGCAGAAAGAGAAGCAAAAGCAGAAGGAGAAGCAGAAGGAGAAGCAGAAGAAACAGAAGAAGCAGAGGCAGTAGCAGAAGAAGCAGAAGATGCAGAAGCAGAAGCACAAGGAAAAGCAGAAGAACGAGAAGGAGAAGGAGAAACAGAAGGCGAAGCAGAAAGAGAAGCAGAAGAAGGAGCAGGAGACGGAAAACCAGCAGGAGAAGCAGAAAGAGCAGCAGAAGGAGAAGCAGGAGATACAGAAACAGGAGAAGCAGAAGTAGAAGAATCAGGAGAAGGACAAGAAGCAGAAGCAGAAGGAGAAGCAGAAAGAGAAGGAGGGGAAGCAGAAGAAGCAGAAGCAGGAGAAGAAGAAGCATAAGAATCCGAAGAAGCAGAAGCAGAACCTGAAGCAGAAGGAGAAGCAGGAGAAGCAGAAGAAGCAGAATCTGGAGAAGCAGAATGACAAGCTGAAGGAGAAGCAGAAGCAGAAAGAGAATCAAAAGCAGAAGGAGAAGCAGAAGAAACAGAAGAAGTAGAAGCAGTAGCAGTTGTAGCTGAAGCAGAAGGAGAAGACGAAGGAAAAGCAGAAGAACAAGTAAGGAGAAGGAGAAACAGAAGGAGAAGCAGAAGGAGAAGCAGAAAGAGAAGCAGGTAAAGCAGAAGAAGAAGAAGCAGAAGGAGAAGCAGAAGAAGGAGAAGGAGAAGCAGAAGCAGAAGAAGATGCAGAAGGAGAAGCAGGAGAAGAAGAAGAAGCAGAAGCAGAAGGAGAAGCAGGAAAAGCAGAAGAAGCAGAAGCAAAAGAAGGAGAAGGAGAAGAAGAAGAAGGAGCATAAGGACAAGCACAAGCAGAAGGAGATGCAGAAGGAGAAGCAGGAGAAACAGAAGAAGCAGAAGCTGAAGGAGAAGCAGAAGTAGGAGAAGGAGAAGGAGGAGAAGCAGAAGGAGAAGCAGAAGCGGAATGAGAAGCAGAAAGAAAAGCAGGAGATGCACAAGAAGCAGAAGCAGGAGAAGCCGAAAGAGAAGAAGCAGAAGAAGCAGAAACAGAAGCAGATGTAGAAGCAGAAGCAGAAGGAGAAGCAGCAGAACAAGTAGAACCAGAAATTCAGGCAGGAGAAACAGAAGAAGCAGAAGCAGAAAGAGAAGCAAAAAGAGAAGCAGAAGGAGAAGTAGAAGAAGCAGCAGAAGGAGAAGCAGCAGAAGAAGCAGAAAAACAAGCAGGAGAAGCAGAAGCAGAAAGAGAAGTAGAAGCAGAAGAAGCAGAAGCAGAAGAAGAAGCAGTAGAAGCATAAGAAGCAGAAGCAGGAGAAGCAGAAGCAGAAGAAAAAGAAGAAGCATAAGAAGCAGAAGCAGAAGCAGAGGGAGAAACAGAAGAAGGAGAAGGAGCAGCAGAAGGTGAAGCAGAAGGAGATGGAGAAGCAGAAAGAGAAGCAGAAACAGAAGGAAAAGAAGAAGGATTAGTTGGAGAATCAGAAGAAGCAGAAGCAGAAAGAGAAGCAGAAGAAGGAGAAGGAGAAGCAGAAGCAGAGGAAAGGATGAT